>NW_022196911.1:46684829-46701098 GCF_008632895.1 Mastomys coucha | reverse complement strand
AAAAAAAAAAAAAAAAAAAAAGTGAGAAGCAATGGCTTTGGGTGTAGGGCTTGGCGCTGAAAACTCAATAGATTGATTAAAAATTAATGCATTCCTGATGATATGTAATTCCAGCTACTTAGAAGGCTAATGCAGGAGGATTCCAAGTTCACGGTCAGTGTGAGATACAGAATGCGCTCATGGCCGGTCTGGTCAAACAATACAAAAAGCTGAGGTTGGAACGGGATGGTAGTGCACACCTTTAATTCCAGCACTCAGGAGGCAGGAACAGGTAGATCTCTTGAATTCCAGGCCAGCCTGGTCTACAGAAAGAGAGATGTGAAAACAAACAAGTGCACTTAATGGACTGAGGTGCAGCCCAGTCAGGCTGGGGGTTCCTGGGGGTGACCAGTGTGAACTACACGAGACCCCATTTCAACACAACAAAATAGGATCATCAAGATGTCTCAGTGTGTACAGACACTTGCTACATAGTCCTGGTGACCTGAGTTCAATCCCTGGAACCCACATAAAGGTGGAAAGAGAGAACTGACTGCACAAAGTTGTCTGAACTTGGCATGTGTGCCCCCTTCTGCCAAAACCAGGAATACGAACACATATGCTTTTAAAAAGCAGAACAAAACGTTGTCTACTGGACATGTACAGACTCTTTTCTTTTGAGACAGGATCTTTCTATGTGGCTTGGCTGTCCTGAAAAGCCCAGGATGGCCTCACACCTCCCTGGTGCTAGAACCACCTAGACACCGAGCCAGGACCTTTTGGGATACTTCCCTATGTGCAGGCTAAAGGTCATTTGCATATCTTTTCACTGTGTTAGATGTGTGTGCCTTGTGCTTTGAAGCAGGGACTCTCACTAAACCTGTAGCTCAATGAGTGAGCAAACCTGGTCGGCCTGTCTCCACGGCTCGAGGATTTCACACCTGGCTTCTTTTTGTGGGTACTAGGACTAAAGCTCAGGCATTTTACCAGGGAAGCCATCTTCTCAGCTCCATTCCTCAGCTTGTAATTTTTTTTTTTTTTAATTGTGGGGAGCAGGATACAGTTTCTTACCATGTAGCCCAGGCTAGCCAGGAACTAGAAGTGGTTGGTCTGCCTCTTCCTCCTGATCACTAAGCTTAAAGCTATGCACCACCCCACCTGGCTTTCCTCAGCTTTAAGAATGATGTATTTCCTTATTGGGGGTGGGCCTCACTGCCATGGCACGCATTGAGCAGTCAGGACAGCATTGTGGAGTCCTCCCTCCTTCACCTGTGGTTCCCATGATCATATTCAGGTCACTAGGCTGGGTGGCAAGCATGTTACCCACTGAGCCATTGGCCTGGCTCATCTTCAACTTTTTTTATAGTTTCAAGGCTTCCCTATGATGGTCCTGGTATCAGTTTGTATCTAACAAAGCCTGGCATTTTGACCACGATGAGGTCCTGTTCTTGAGCCATGTTAATCTTTGATAAACTGTGCCTTTGTTATCTAGATTTTGTTGGCAGGCGTGTTTTTCTTGCCATCTTCCCCAGCTGGTGGTTTGTGCTTGTCCCAGTTAACTTCCTGTTGTCATAACTGAGAGACCCTATGAGTTCATCCCAGTGGTCCTCACACACAGCTGTCTTTTCCTGCTGGGACAGCGACCAGCTCTGTTGGTCCTGTTGTACAGAGAGAGTACTTAAGGAGAGGGCCTCAGCCAAGAGCTAGACAGCAGGCTTCCTTCAGTCTCCACTCCTCCACTCCCCCACCGAGTGGCCTTGGGGTGTTTATTTTATCTTCACCTGTCTCATTTTCTCAGCTGCAAAGTGGGTCTAATAACCGTACCTACCTCATAGTGTTGTGAGAAGTGAATAATTTAATGGGTGAAGTCACTGGAGCAGAGCCTCGCACATAATGAGCCTCTGGCGAATGTTAGTTATTACCAAGCAAAATAACTATATCATTTTAAATGGGGGAGTCCCTGTTACATTTTACCCATAATATAACTGTAGAGTCTGACTTTGGGGGTGTGTGATCACAAGTTTTAGTGTGTAAGATGGTGTCAGCCAGGGCCCAGCACTGTTTCCCTGTTGTTTGTTACCGTCTGGGAGGGAGATGATGACTATAAAGTAGGGCTGAGCTGGGAAAGCCAAGAGGGATGGTGCCTGTGGGACTAGGAGGTTACAGGAAGTAGGAAGATCCCAGGGTTACCATGGACATTGGCTTCTTGTGATGTCACTTTTGAGAGAGCTGGCTTCATTGATCCCTTTAGTCAGTCCTATTTCTAGTCCTGTGTGTGGGTGCAGAAGGTCTACTGTGTTGCTGGCATTCTGGGAATTATCTGTATACTCCATGTTGTAGGCTACTCAAACAAGGGGCAGCAGAGTGGAGGGGAGGGAGGCAGCAGTGAGCAGGGGGTGGAGTAAGTTATTAACTTTAGGCTGGGGTGCTGGCTCAGTGTTGCTTGCTATACAAGCATAAGGACCTAAGTTTGAATTTCCAGAACTCACGTAAAACCAAGCATGGTAGAGGACAGCTAATCCCAGTGTTCAGTTCCAATGGTAAAATGGGAGGCAGAGTCAGGAAAATTGCTGGAAGCTCCCAAGCCCAGGGTAGCTTGGAATATACAGAAGTGAACAACAAAGAGAGCCTGTTTCAAACAAGATAGCAGCTGAGGACTGACATCCCACACTGGCCTCTGACCTCCATGCTTGCACTGTGGTATGCACATATGTGCCTGTACTCAGACACATGCATATGTGCATACACGTCATACATAACTACTATATACACCCTCTATGGCACAACGGAGCAAGAGAGCATGTGGTGTGGGAGGGAGGCAGGCCCTAGGTTGTCAATCACTTCAGTGTTCAGAAATCAGGGTGCAGAGTGAGAGTGGAGGGCAGCAGTAGGTCAGGCTAGGGCTAGCTGCCTGCAACAACAGGGGAGTTGGCCTGGAGGACTCAACCATGGAGAGGCCACATCACACTCCAGGGTCTGGAGGTGTGAGAGCAAGGGTTCTGGCTGTCCACATACAAGGAGCTGTCATAGGCAGACAGCCAGGGAGGGCAAACAGCTCCCACAATAGGCAGTTACTCCCAAAACCGTACTTGAAATTAACACCCATTCTGCCTTCATGGCTTATCTCCCTGCAGTACATGAAAAACCAGTTCCACTAACTGAAAGGGAAGGTGGTTATAGTGAATATATGAAAATACATGCAGTGTGAACCTAGGCCATTCTGACATACAGCTTGCTGAGGATCCCGTGAGTAAGAGCTGGGGGTTTGTCAGAGGCTCAGTCTCTGAAGCAGGTGGTCTGTGAGACCTGAATATGATACCAAGAATCCTGTAAAAGAAAAAAAAAAAAATGCCAGTTGTTGGGACTGAAGAGATGGCTCATCAAGTAGAGCACTGGCTCCACTTAGGCCCAAGATTGATTTTCCAATCCATAAGGTGGCTCAGAACTACCTGTAAAGGGATCCAGTATCCTCTTCCGGCTTCTGCATACATGGTACACATATGTACATGAAGCAAAACACCCACACACATAAAATAATAAAGCAATCTAAAGAAATGTTGGGTGTGGTGGTTCACACTTGTAATCTCAGTATTAGGGAGCTGGAAACCAGAGGATCTCTAGTGCTCACTGGCCAGCCAGCCTAGCCCAGTTCAGAGCTTTAGACCAGTGAAATGAAAGACACAGTCTAAAAGGAAGTCCACAGCATTCTTGAGGACGACACTCAAGGTGGCTCTGCAGTAGAAAGGGAGGCTGGAGTGGTGGCTCAGTAATCACGAGCTCCTGCTGCTCTTGCAGAGGACCAGTTGGTTTCCAGCACCCATATGGAGCAGCTTTCCAGCTCCAAGACAAGGGGAGGATTAGAGACATGGTTTCTCTGTGTAGCCTTGGCTGTCCTAGAACTTGCATGGATAAAGGCATGCACCACCACTGCCTGTCCATCAGAAGTCTGCTTCTGACTTCCTCTGGCACCCACATGCACACATATAAGTAACACAAAGATAACAGAGCAAAAAGTTTGAGACAGTAATTTTGTTTTGCTTTTTTTTTTTTTTTTTAAAGAGGTTTCTCTGTGTAACAACCCTGTCCTAGAACTTTGTAGACTAGGCTGGCCTTGAACTCATAGAGATCCAACAGTCTCTGCTGAGATCAAAGGTGTGCATCACCACCCCTAGCTGACATTATTACAGCTGACCATGTATATGTGACCACAATACAAAACAACTCTGTCCTTGTTTAGTGGGGAACTGATTTATTATTATTCAGGAGGGGTGAGGGGATCTGAAGAAATGTTATGGGAAGCATAACCTCCCAACTCCCACCCTCCCTCCCCCACCAAGGTCCACACTGGCCTGACCCAGTTAACATCACTAGGCAGAGGTCGCCATGGAGCAGTGTGCATGTGTGGAGAGGGAGCTCGACAAGGTCCTGCACAAGTTCCTGACCTATGGGCAACACTGCGAGCAGAGCCTGGAGGAGCTGCTGCACTACGTGGGTCAGCTGAGAGCTGAGCTGGCCAGTGCAGGTGGGTGACCATCCCCAGGGACCATGTAAGCACAGGCAGGCTGCTTACTCGTTGGTGAAGTCTTGGCTACGCATCCCTAGGCTTCCTTGAAGATAGTAAAGGAAGCCTCTGCTCCTTCAAAAAACCTGACAGAAATGATTTACTTGAAACCACTAACATGGCCAGTTTGTTTTCAGTTAACTTTTTATGTATTTACTTGGGAGGGTGGGGGTGATGTTCCTAGGGTTTATTTCTATTGTAACATGTATCAGCACATCACACCTGCTATAGCTGGCTGATAGCCTGTTGAATGCATGTGTGGGATTCTGTACCCATCTGTGGATGGAAACTGGCTTGTTTCTATTTCTGTGCTATCCTGAAGAATACTAGGAAGAGTTCCACACATGGCTTTCTGTGTTTCCATTTCTCCTAGAAGTGGAATTGCTGGGTCAGGGTAACCTTTGAGTTTAATCTGACAGTTCACAGGAAAGCCTGCACACAGCCAATGCCCAACATACAACAAGGCACATAGGTGCAGTGTCATCATTCACAGCAACCTAGACTTTTATAGCTGAGGAAATGAAGTCACCAGGGTCCTGGCTTGTGGGCTAGAGAACGGCTCACCAAGTACCAGGCACCTGCTGACAAGCCTGACGACCTGAATCCCTGGGGCCCACATGGTGGAAGGAGAGAAACTCATGGGAGGTGTCTTCTGACCTCTAGTGGGCATCAGGGCATATATGTGTCTCATGTGCCATCCCCCAGCCCCTGTGCAGCCAACTAAATAAAGATATCTTTTTGTTTGCTTGTTTGAGACAGGGTCTCTCTACATAGCTCTGGCTGTCATGGAACTATGTAGACCAGGCCAGCCTAGAACTCAGAGATCCATTTGCCTCAGCCTCCCAAGTGCTATGATTAAAGGTGTATGCTACCACACCTGGCAGTTGTTAAGTATCTTAAAAATAAGTAAACAAACATAGTGGCTTCTTCAACATGGCAATTTCCAAGTCCCTAGGATCTAAGTACCAGGAAGCTAGTAATTGCAGCACTCTTGAGTCAGAGGCAGGAGAATCTCTGTGAGTTAGAGGCCATCCTGGTCTACATAGTGAGTTCCAGAGCAGCCACGGCTATACAGTGAGATTAAAAAATAAGCAGCTGGGTACAGACTGGAAGCAGGTGTTTAACTCTGGCACGCAGGGCTGACCTCTGGGTCACCACACCAGCATGTAGTAGGAAGCAGACAGGCTGCTGCAGAAGCTGCCTATGATCGGCCTCCTGCTCCTGACATAGCCTGCTATCCCCACAGCTCTCCAGGGGACCCCTCTCTCAGCCACGCTCTCCCTTGTGATGTCCCAGTGCTGTAGGAAGATCAAAGACACAGTCCAGAAACTGGCTTCCGACCATAAGGACATTCATAGCAGCGTCTCCAGAGTGGGCAAAGCCATTGACAGGGTGAGTATGTGAGTGGTCCAGGGTCTAGGAGTGGGAACACCACAGAGCTAATGTGTACTGGTTTGGCAGGAACACATGTATGAGTGCCTGAGTCATAAACCCGTCTCTCCTCTGTCAGAACTTTGACTCCGAGATCTGCGGTGTAGTCTCAGATGCTGTGTGGGACTCACGTGAGAAGCAGCAGCAGATCCTGCAGATGGCCATTGTAGAACACCTGTACCAGCAGGGCATGCTCAGTGTAGCCGAGGAGCTATGCCAGGTAACGTTGGCCTTGAGAACACAAGGACTCTTATCTCCTGCTGTTTGAGATGGTCTTGCTTATGTAACCCAGGCTAGCCTCATTGTTACCCTCCTTCCTCGGTCTCCTAGATTATGGGATTATGGGTATGACACCCCACCATGCCCAGCCCACTGCATTCACGGGCTAGTTTTCCAGCCAGTCCCTGATATTCTTAACTGTTTTTGTTTTGGAACTCTCTATGTAGGCCAGATTGGTCTCAAACTCACAGAGATCCCCCCTGCTTCTCAAGTGCTGCGACCACATCCTGTTTCTTGTGATTCTGAGATAAGGACTGGCTGAATAGAGCAGGCTGGCCTCCATCCGGTCTTCCTTTTTCCTCTCAAGCTGCGGGATTGCAGCTGTGCATGGGCCTACTGCATCCTAGTCACTGACTTCTTTATATTTATTTTACAAAGGAACTTGATCCCCCTTCTACACAGTAGGAGGTAGCTCTAAGTGTATCTGATACAAAGTTACTGATTTCTAGTTAGTCTGTTACCTGCTGGAGCCAGACTTTAACTTTGTTGCTGTTGCTCTCCTTTTGTATTTAGGGGATTAGCAAAATGACAGATAGCAAGTTACCAGGAGTATTTGCCTTAATGTAATTAGGTGAATTAAAAAGTAATTTTCTCACTTGGCCATTCAGTGCCAGGCCTGGGGACTATCTGCAGAGTCACGCTGTGGCTGACCAGTGATGATGCGTAGCCTCTGAAGGATGGAAAGTGAACAACAGGAGCTCTTGCTACCGACAGACCACAATTCTTTGCCTTTCTCCAGCCAACCTTTGGCTGATGAAGTTTTATTATGGGAAGACTTTTGGGGACACTGCCTTGCATCTTTCCCAGGAATCGACATTGAATGTGGACCTGGACTTCAAGCAGCCCTTCTTGGAGTTGAATCGGATCTTGGAAGCGCTGCATGAGCAAGACCTAGGACCTGCACTGGAGTAAGGGTGCCCACCATGGGGCTTGCCCATGGTCACCTCACTTAACTATGCCTGACTCCTTCCAGCCATGCCTTAGGGATTCACTGTCTTAGGGCTTTCTGTAGCCACTACCCACTGCATTGTGTTGTTTCTCCCCAGATGGGCTGTTTCCCACCGGCAGCGCCTGCTGGAGCTCAACAGCTCACTGGAGTTCAAGCTGCATCGGCTGCACTTTATCCGCCTCCTAGCTGGAGGCCCCGAGAAGCAGCTGGAGGCCCTCAGCTATGCTCGGCATTTCCAGCCCTTTGCTCGGCTGCACCAGAGAGGTGAGTGCCCAGGATGCTGGGGTAGGGTAGGCTCCAGCCTGTGTTTGGACATGTTGGATGGCCTGTCTTTCAACCCACAAATGGTCTGTAACCAGAAAGATGCCTCCCCATAATTTAGAAACCTTTGACTCTCTTTTGCCTCTGAAGTCCAAAGCAAAGGCACAGCTGAGGCAGGAAGACAGCTTCAGTCTAGCTAGTTTATGTTAGTCACATCAGGGTAGGCTAGCATGGCAATGGCAAGACTGACTCAAGTGAAAGACTGTAAGGTAAAATACAATTATATATATGTATGATTTATTTATTACATATACAGCGGTCTACCTGCATGTATGCCTGTAGAAGAGGGCAATGGATGTCAGTATAGATGGTCTGGGCCACCACGTGGTTGCTGGGAATTGAACTTAGGACCTCTGGAAGAGTGACCAGTGAGTGCTCTTAACTTCTGAGTCATCTTTCACAACATTTAAAAAAATAAAAATTATAAAACCAAGCAGTGATGCTATTTATTTGTATGTTCTCTCTCTCTCTCTCTCTCTCTCTCTCTCTCTCACTCGCTCTCTCGCTCTGTGTGTGTGTGTGTGTGTGTGTGTGTGTGTGACACTAGGGCTTGAACCTCACTCTATCACTGATTGACCACTGACTGACAACTGTTTTCAAGGTCAGGTTTATATAGAGACCACAGGCTCAAAAATATTGGGGGAGGATGAATGGAGACCTTCTGTGCCAAGCAGAGACATACTTGGGATGTAGTCAGAAAGCTGGAGCTCAGGAGCAGCCTCACCTTCCTTCCTCCATGTTGGCAGCAGCCTGTATGTAGATGCCCTCCTCTGCACATTAGAGGACTTTGCAGTCCTCTGGCTTCTTGAGAAATGGCCCAGAGCTCTGTCTTCTCTGAACTGTCATCCCATTATCTTGTAGAGATCCAGGTGATGATGGGCAGTCTGGTGTACCTGCGGCTGGGCTTGGAGAAGTCACCCTACTGCCACCTCTTAGACAACAGCCACTGGGCGGAGATCTGCGAGACCTTTACCCGGGATGCATGCACCCTCCTGGGACTTTCAGTGGAGTCCCCACTTAGTGTCAGGTACAGCCCAGCCTCCTGAGGTCAGCATAAGGGGAAAGGCTGGGAGGGAAACAATTGTACTGATCCTTCCCTGTGCTTTCACAGACTTAAGCTGGCTCACCATCTTTCCTTGAGATATACTGCTTTTTTACAGTTAGACAGGGCCCAACCTGCACAATACCCTTGGGAAACTACACTACTCTCAGTCATCCAGCCACCCTCTCACAACTTCACTAAGACATCATTCCCCTGCATGGAGAGTGCTGAGTCACAACTTAATCTCTGCTATGCAGTGGTCTCTGCTCACTTTACAGCAAGCCCAAGCTAGACTCTCTTAGCTGGTAAGGTGGAGCTTTGCCATGAGCTAACTGTAGGCTCTTAAAGGAACAGAGCACCTAGATTGGCCCCAGAAAGTCACTATGGTGATAGGGCACAGCTGTTAGTATAGAACAGGCTGTACTTGCCTACATTGTTGCTGTGGAGTCAGGTCACCACAGCCCCTAGGCAGGCATTGGGCAGAACAACCCAAGGTTCCAGCCAGTGGGCTCCCTGCTACCCAGCCATCTTGAAATAGATGTCTTTGCTGGCACTCTTACTTTGTACCACAGTAATAGAGCTAGCTGGTTAAACTACAGGCAGACTCTGGCCCTTTCAACTGAGCATTGTCTCCTAATTAGGGGCTTTCCACGGGAACACTTCATCTGTTAGCTGATTTCTTTACTGGAATTTTAGGGTATACTAGAGCAAATACAGAGTTGAACTTGCTAGTGGCTTTTTAGGAGCATCAGAGATGACTCAGGTTAAAGGCACTTGTTGCTCTTGTTAAGAGCCTGGCTCCCATCACTCACATGGAGACTCTCATTAGCTAGTTCCAGATCTGACGCTCCACAGCCGTGCACGTGGCCCACACATACACATAAGCACACATTTGTACACAAAAATTAAAAACAAGGAATTCTCAAGGACCAATCTGACTTTATACCACTTTAGAATTTTTGTCTCCAGTCCTATGTGGGACAGTGTGCTGGGCCTTTTGATCCCAGCTGCTTCACTCTGCTCTGTTCCTCAGCTTTGCTTCTGGCTGTGTGGCGCTGCCAGTGCTGATGAACATTAAAGCTGTGATCGAACAGAGGCAGTGCACTGGGGTGTGGAGTCACAAGGATGAACTGCCGGTAAGACCAGGCTGGGGGAGGCGCCCTCAGAAGCAGGTGCTGGGGCACGCAGCTCAGACAAGAACTGTAACTCAGCCTTTTGCTGGCCTCCCCAGATTGAGATTGAGCTGGGCATGAAGTGCTGGTATCACTCCGTGTTTGCATGCCCTATCCTGCGACAGCAGACCTCAGATTCCAACCCCCCTATCAAGCTCATCTGCGGCCACGTCATCTCCCGAGATGCACTCAACAAGCTCATTAATGGAGGAAAGTAAGTTCCCCCTGCCTGGTTTCATCCTGGCCTGGCTTTCCTGGCCAGCCCTGAGATGTCCTTGCTTTTGTCTTTACGTGCAGGCTAAAGTGTCCCTACTGTCCCATGGAGCAGAATCCAGCAGATGGGAAACGCATCATATTCTGATCCCAAGGAACATTCTAGAAGGTGTAATCCACCCATGGGTCTTTGTGGAGGGACTGGCTTCAGTAGACTGTGATGCCTCAGACCAGCATTACCAAGAGACCCAGCCTGCCTAGGCAGAGGCCAGGGAAGGCCGTGAACCAGCCTATGCCTCCTTACCTTCCAGGGGGACTGGCCACGCTGTTCCTGCTATCTTTCTGTTTACACTTGCCTCTGACTGAGCAGCAAAGGCCTTGGCTCTCAAATGCAGACATCTTTCTACTCCTGCCTCAAAGGGGCTTCCAGCTGTGACCCACCTCCTTCTACTGTACAGCCTCAACTGTATCTACCCATTCTCCACTGTAAATAGCCCGTTAGAACTGAATGCTGTTTTATAACTTTGAGCAAATATATTCATAGCCCTTCTCCTTATTGCTGGCTAGGCTTGAGTTTCACTAAGCAACAACTGCATGGTCTTGTTATATATATAAGCTATTGGGCGTGGTCTAGTGGCAGCAGCTACCAAACCATAGCCATCTGGTATCTCTGTTTGGGGAAAGCCTATGGCAAGATGTTTTCCCATGTACTATGTAAGACTTTAGTAAGCTGTGTAAGAGGACAAAGGGCAGGCAGTGGTGGTACATGCTTTTAATCCTAGTACTTGGGAGGCAGAGACAGATGGATTTCTGAGTTTGAGGCCAGCCTGGTCTACAGAATGAGTTCCAGGACAGACAGGGCTACACAGAGAAATCTTGTCTCCAAAAAAAAAAACAAGAAAGGGAGGTCTCACCCCTGATTATCCAAGATGCTTCAACTTGGTTGCTCTGCATCCTAATCCTAATCCTATGTGGGGCTTTAGGAAACGTCAAATTTAAAATGCTATAAAGTCCTGTCAAGTGGGAGGACTTAGCGTTTGTTTTTATGTGTGGGAGTATATTGCTTACAAGCATGTCTGCCACCTGAATTACAGATAGTTGTGAGTCACCGTGTGTGTGTTAGAACTATAGAAGAGTGGCCAGTGCTCACCTGCCAAGTCATCTCGCCAGCCTCCAGGACCAGGTTGTCCTACTGAAAACTTAGTATGTGGTTGGTATGTAAGGCTCTTGGAGGTGGGGTTTAGGCCCTGCTGCCTCGTCTCCTTATCCCAACTGTCCTAGAGTGGGCTGTGGAGATGGTGCTGAACATTTGCCAGGTACACCCTTGGGGCTCTGTGCTGAAAGGCTGCTTTCGCTTCCTCATGCCAACTTCTTGGCTCTTAAAAAACACCCACACACTTGCCACATTTTTGCCTTAGCATTTACTTCCATCCCATATTCTTGGAACTGTCTTCATCAAAGCTCAACAGGAGACCGCAGTGATGGCAAAGATGCTGGCTCCACCTCCAGGAACAGCTGCTGGAGCTGACTGGGAGATTCACACATCAAGAAATCAGGGAGCTGCTGTTAGGGTGGGCAGCCGCCAGCAGCCAGCCCAGCATCTCTTGGAACAGGCTGGGATGCAGCCCAAGTCTCTCACAGAGGTGTAGGCAGTGCCTGCACCTCCTCCAGGCACTTGTCATAGGTCTCCTGATATTCTTCATGGGGCTTCACCATGATCACACAAGTGGGACGCTTGGAGCCTGTAGCTGCACCCAAGTCCTAAACAGAAGAGAAGAAAAGCTGCTGGGAACAGGGGTCACAGCCTACCAGCCTAACCTGGCCTACAGCCATGTCCCGTTGGTAAACATTACATTTAAAAATATTTCAGATGTCTGCCATTACTTACACTAAGCTCTCAAGCCATGGTTCTCCAAGCCAATATTGAATATTCTCACGTGGTCTACAAGGGTATCCCTGTAGGCAAGGCAGTACCACTGTTCTATAAGTCTCTGACACCCTTCACACACGTTCAAATATTCTTAGATACAGAAGATTCTCATCTTACAGGAAGAAAGCCTGCCAGCCAATGTGCTATGCACTTTAGTCCCAGCTGAGACATAATCTCAAAAAGAAAAGCAAGCCACCCAGACCTGGAAATTTCAACACCTGAGCTACTTCCTCAAATAGCCTCCCTAGGGCCAAGATGGGAGTGGGGCAGGGTGGGCATGAGCTCCTCACCGTCTTAGAGGGGATATAGACGTAGGGCAAGTTCTGGTCCTCACAGAGAACTGGAAGATGGCAGTATACCTCAATCGGTAATGTATCTCCTGCCAAAATCATGATCCTGCAACAAGAGAAACCATCAGTTCTACTTTGCGCCCTCCCTTTCCCTTTCAGTTATAAGAGCTATCTATCTCCAGCCTGGCTGTGAGGGCACAGAGTTGAATAAGATGCCCCACCCCAACCAAGGACTCTCACACTTAATGCCAGCCTCCAACTTCTGAAGAGTATAAAGTCATCTTTAGTAAATGCATTCTTCTGGGGACATGATTTTTACTTGACAGCATGTAAATGCCACCAAATGTGACTAGAGGTGAAGTGCTGGGATGGATGAGTTATGGGAGAAATGCCAAGAAATAGGGACTCAGCTCTCCTTAGAGTCAGTAATGCTCCAACCAGGAGATGGCCCTTGAACAGAGGCTTGAGTGCCATGAGGAGGATCCCAGAATGGCAGGTGTGGGGACAGAATGAGGCCAAGGGACTCAGAGTGGTACTGAAGGGCTGGTTGCCTTTTGCAATATATACTAGGAGGGGGTCAGAGAACAAAGCTCTAAGACTGGCAGGGACCACACCTAAGTGTTTGAGTAATACACAGGCTCTGTCCCAAGAAAAAGCTTGCCAGAGCCCTCAACTATGGCTGCAAGCTGTCAGTGTACCAGACTCAGAAGTTCTGAAGATCCACCCAGAAGGAAGAATGTTCTGTAAGGGTGTTTCCATACTCTATTCCCTTCGGCACAGGGCTGGTCCCCTCTGCCTGCTCCTTTGCTGTCCTTCTTTGTGGTGCCTTCTCCTTACCTTCCTGACCTATTATCATGGTGCCAGGTGCTACCTAAAGCTACCAGACCCCATTTGTCCTACCAAACACAATCATTTATCCGCCTGTGCGATAGCTAAATAGAGCATATTCAGGGCATTTTCCATGTCAACTCAGGATGTCTCAGAGGGTAAAGACACTCACTGCCAAGCATGACCTCCTGAGTTCAATCCTAGGAACCCAAGTGGTAGAAGAGAATCAGTTCTCACAAGTTGTTCACTGGTGTTCATATAGGTACCAGAGTGCACAGGTGTGCATACACATGTAAACAGGCACACACACATATTAAAATAACCATCTGAAATACTTCAGGGCTGGAGAAATGGCTCATCAGTTAAGAGCATTGACTGCTCTTCAGGAGGTCCTGAGTTCAAATCTCAGCAACCACATGGTGGCTCACAACCATCAGTAATGAGATCTGACGCCCTCTTCTGGTGTGTCTGAAGACAGCTACAGTGTACTTAGATATAATAATAAATCTTTTTTTTTTTTAAAGACTTTTGAACTCAGCACCTTCGGAAGAGCAGTCAGTGCTCTTAACCGCTGAGCCATCTCTCCAGCCCCAATAAATAAATCTTAAAAAAAAAAAAAAGAAAAAAGAAAAAAGCCGGGCAGTGGTGGCACACGCCTTTAATCCCAGCATTTGGGAAGCAGAGGCAGGTGGATTTCTGAGTTCGAGGCCAGCCTGGTCTACAGAGTGAGTTCCAGGAAAGCCAGGGCTCTTCAAAGAAACCCTGTCTCCAAAAACCAAGAAAAAAAAATACCTAAAAGGTACCTAAAAACTGAACTTAAAATGTTTTTGAGGGGGCGGGGGGAGGCGGTGGTGGTGCATGCCTTTAATCCCAGCACTTGGGAGGCAGAGGCAGGCGGATTTCTGAGTTCGAGGCCAGCCTGGTCTACAGAGTGAGTTCCAGGACAGCCAGGGCTATACAGAGAAACCCTGTCTCAAGAAAAAAACCAAAATATAACCACACCCCTCCCCCCCAAAAAAACAAACCAACCACTGACTGCTCTTCTACAGATCCTGAATTCAATTCCCAGCAACCACATGGTGGCTCACAACCATATGTGGGATCCGAGGCACTCTTCTAGTGTGTGTCTGAAGACAGCTGCAGTTTAAATAAAAAAATACATAAATCTTAAAAAAAAAAAAAAAAAGGTTTTCACACAAACCTGGTTTCCCTCCACTGACTGTCTGCAGTCACAGATCGCAGCCCAAACTAGCATGCAAAGTCATCATGTGTCACCTGGCTCTCAAATCCATCAGCCGTAGCTCCTGCCCATCACCTGACTTGGGCCACAACAGCTTCCTAAGTCTGACTTGCCTCTCCTAACTCTTCCCTTGACATCGCTCCTCAGCTCAGCTTCCACTCTGTTCTGAGAACAACACAAAAGCCACCATTCCTAAGAAAGCCCATGAGAGCTGGAGAGGTGGCATATGCTGGCGCACAGTCATCTGTAACTCCTGTCCAAACGGACCTTGCCTTCTGGCTCCCACGGACACCAGTGATGCACCAACATATACATGCAGGCAAAGCATTCATACACTTAAAGGTGTAATCACTTTCATTGTGTAACCACTAAGCTGCCCGGCCCCAAAGACGACTCTTCTCAGGATTCCACCCCTTCACCCCCAATAGACGTCCCTTCATTCTCTTCCTTTGTTCTTCATTCTCTTCCTAGTCTTGGCTGTCCTGGAACTCGGAGATCTGCCTTTGTTGGGATTAAAGGCCTAACTCACTACTCTTGGCCTATCATTCTATCCTTTTGGAAGTTGTTTTGAGACCTTTCCATAGCCCACGCTGGCCTTAAACTAGCTATGCTTCGGAAGTGAGCCCTCATTCTCCCCTGGCCTACTTGGGAAAATGTCTCTCTACATATAGCACGTTGCCTAAAACCTGAAACAGTGCCAATTTACAGAGTGAAGGAACGCAGCTCTAGTTTACATGGGCAGGATTTCTATTCTCTTCCCTGTCATTTACTTGGGAACTCCATTTACTGGTAGTGAAGGGAGTTGACTGCTTGACTGGTCAGTCAACTTCACCTTTACTGAGTAGGTGGAATTTCTTCTTAACCAATTAATAAGCCAAACCCAGTGCCATAGTACTTGTGTACCATGCACAGGGCCCTAGGTTCAATCCCCAGCACTAAGAAATAAAAATTAAAAAACAAAACAAAACAAAAAAAAGCACAAAACTTAAAAACCAGCGTAAGACAGGTTCTTACCCTTTCTCGCCCTTGTTGACAAATTTCTGAACCTCCTTCACCCCGCGACGAATCTGCTTCTGCTTCACAGCTACAAAGAGAGAGAGAGAAGCATGAGCCTAGACCTCGTCGACCCCGGGCTGCCCAAGCCGCCCGGGCCCCGTGCACCGCGCGTCCGCCTCACCCTTCTTGATGCACTTGTAGAGCCTGCGCGTCAGGCGGCGGGAAGCCAGGGGCTGCGCGATGGGGTTCAGGTTGACCAGCAGCTCTTCGTACGTGCGCTCCTCGCTGCCACCCTCCGCCTGCGCCTCAGACTCCTCGGGAGCCGCCTTTATTTTGGTCATCTTAGCAACTACAAATCAGTCAGGGCATAGAGGAACCACGCGGCCACCGACTCCGAGATCACTTCCGGGTTATAAAGCCCGCCCTACCTTATGACGACCAATTGGGAAATGAAATATTCTGCACCGACCAATCTCTAAGTAGATCCCTGGGGGCGGGATTTTGAATATAGGGGCGGGGTTAAAGGTCAATCTAGGCACGGGATTTGGATTTCCGCGGCGGGAACCTGGAGAAGCCGAAGTTAGAACTGGGGTTCTAGAGGGAAAGGGGCGGGACCTGAGGTCGAGAGGCGGGGCCCAACGGGAGAGAGGCGGGGCCCGGAGAAATTGATTTGGAGGAAGGAAAATACGATGGGAGTGTGTCCCTGAGCTCCTGGGCCTTGTGACCTGCTGCTGCTGGTTAGGTAAAGCCTAGAGCACCTTTTTTCACATTTTCCCCCCTCCTAGATCTTGTTGCTCAAACTATAAACTGCACACCTTTGATCCCAGCAGGGAGGCAGGGGCTGGTGGATCTCTAAGTTCTAAATCAGCCTGGTCCACATAGTGACTTCCCCTGGGCAGTGATGATGCATACCTTTAATCTCAGCAGTTGGGAAGCAGAAGCAGGGGGAACT
Source organism: Mastomys coucha (assembly GCF_008632895.1). Taxonomy (NCBI): domain Eukaryota; kingdom Metazoa; phylum Chordata; class Mammalia; order Rodentia; family Muridae; genus Mastomys; species Mastomys coucha. The sequence goes on along the minus strand of NW_022196911.1, from coordinate 46,684,915 downwards.
CTGAGTTCGAGGCCAGCCTGTTCTACAGATCGAGTTCCAGGACAGCCAGGACTGCACAGAAACAGTCTCAAAAAACTGCAAAGAAA
>NW_022196911.1:46671969-46684819 GCF_008632895.1 Mastomys coucha | reverse complement strand
AAGAAAAGAAAGAGGGACACAAGCTGGCCTCAACAGCTTATCTATAGTTCTAGCTATGTTGGAGACAAAGGTGAAAGAATGGCAGCCGGGTGGTGGTGGTGCACGCCTTTAATCTCAGCACTTGAGAGACAGAAGCAGGTAGATTTCTGAGTTCGAGGCCAGCCTGGTCTACAGAGTGAGTTCCAGGACAGCCAGGACTACACAGAGAAACCCTGTCTTGAAAAACAAACAAACAAACAAACAAAAAGAATGGTGTAAATCCGGGAATTTGAGGACACTTGGGACAACATAGTGAGACTGTTTCAAAACAAAGGAGACTGGTAAGTTGGCTCAACAGGTAAAGGCACTTGCTTCCAAGCCCAACACCCAGAGTTTGAGTAAATAAATAAAAGCCAAAAAAAAAAAAAAAAAATCTGGAGGGTAGAGTGATGGTTCAGTGGTTAAGAGCATCTGTTGCTGCTGCAGAGACCCAGGTTCAGTTCCTAGCACCCACATGCTAGCTCACAACCGTTCATCCAGTTCCAGGGGATCTTAAAACATCTAATCTGCAAGGTCCTCAGGCATGTATGTGCTGCACAGGTGTGCATTCAGGCAACACACTCACACACACAAGTAAATCAATCAAAAGTTGTTACAAGTTTAAAGCAAATCTGAAGATGGGTGGTGGTGGCACACGCCTTTAATCCCAGCACTTGAGAGACAGAGGCAGGCAGATTTCTGAGTTCTAGGCCAGCCTGGTCTACAGAGTGAGTTCCAGGACAGCCAGGGCTACACAGAGAAACCTTGTCTCGAAAAACCAAAAAAAAAAAAAAAAAAAAAAAAAAAAAAAAAAGGATATCTGAGAAACCAGACAGGTAAGAAGGATGGTGGCATGTGCTGGGTGAAGAGTCCTGCTAATGAGCAACATGAGACAGGGACCTCAGCCCTGTGACCGAGAGGGACTAAAACCAGTAAGGGTGAGTATGAAGGAGGATCCTCAGTGCCAGGTACCAAAAATCAGGCCCACATTTAGATCTGAGTTTTTCGAAGAACAGCAGAGAACCCGCCCATCCCTGACTGAGAACCGTGACACCTGTGAGTTCAATGTGATTTCCAGCTACTGAGCCATCAATTGGACAGGGAAGGCTGTCGGAGGAAGGAGCACTGGGTAGCCTAGTAAAGACTGTAATAATCTCTCTTTTGGGGCTGGAGAGATGGCTCAGTGGTTAAGAACACTGACTGCTCTTCCTACAGGTCCTGAGTTCAAAACCCAGCAACCACATGGTAGCTCACAATCATCCGTAATGAGATCAGATGCCCTCTTCTGGGGTGTCTGAAGACAGCTACAGTGTACTTACATGTAATAAATAAATAAACCTTTAAAAAAAAATCTCTCTTTTTCAGGTTGTAGGTAGGACTGAGTGTGTCTCAGTAAGTGATTACTAAATGGTGGGAGAAATCAAGTATTTAAACAGTAAATGCTTAATACTTGCCAGCTGATCGGAATCCGAGGGAGACCTAGTTTAGAGAGACAGATAGGGTGACTTCTGAGACTCACCTTTGCCTTCTGATGTCTGCCCAGGAATCAGATACCCATACATTGTGATGGGGGAGAAAGGTGGCCCCTCCACTGCCCACGCTCTGATGGTTCCAGCCTTCCATCTTCACCAGAACTTGTTGTGGGGGCTTGGGGGGGGGTGAGGAAGGTCCGACAGCTTCTGTCCTAATCTACTACCTTTCTTATACTGCCACCTTCTGGAAAATGCTGAAATTACCACTAGCTATGGCTGGCATTGCTCTGTTTGCAGAGTGGACTCAATCATCCGTGGGTTTTGTTTTCTGTGTGGCATGAGTTACCTGAGTCCCACCTTAACCCAAAAGTACTAAATAGAAGTTCCATAGATGTATGGTTAAGAAGGGTTAAATACGACAGAAGCCATCTAGGAGAGGCTGTGGTAAGCCAATGAGTTTCCTGGAGATGGCCCACCGTTCTGCATGGCTGCGATGGTCTGAGGATTGCTTCCCTTGGCTGGTATGCCTTTCCTACTACTATTACATAGCTTAATGATTCCTGGGCATCAGCTGACCCTTTTGTGAAAATTTTCTACAGATCAACATGAAGATAAACTTTCATGAATTAATGCTTTTTAGAGGAGTTAATGACTTTATAGAGTTGTTGATTTGATTCATATCATTTTAGGAAGAAGGTTTAAGGAGATGGTTTTAATTGTTTTGCCAGAAAGGTGTAATAAAGTTAGAATCAAGAGTAAAATGTGGGCTGGGCAGTGGTGGTGCATGCCATTAATCCCAGGACTTGGGAGGTAGAGACAGGTGGATTTCTGGGTTCAAGGCCAGCCTGGTCTACAGAGTGAATTCCAGGACAGCCAGGGCTACATAGAGAAACCCTGTCTCAAAAAACAAACAAAAGCAAGCAAGCAAACAAACAAACAAAAAACCCACTGCTTTGAGCTTACTATAGACATCCTTCTGTAACTCCCTTCCTCTGTAACATTTTATCTATGAGGTAATTTTAGAAAGAACATTTGTGTAAGAAAGTATAAATTGCCAGAGAGAAGGAATAAACTGTGGTTTTTGGGGCTCTGCCCCCTCCACCAAATGTATATATGTACATGTCTGTCTATATGTATGTATAATATGTATATATGTATGTGCATACAAATGTATGTAGGTATATGTATATGTGAACAGACACCATGATCAAAACAACTCTTTTTATTTATTTACTTATTTTTAAAGATTTATTTATGTATTATATGTAAGTACAATGTAGCTGTCTTCAGACATACCAGAAGAGGGCATTGGATCCCATTACAGATGGTTGTGAGCCAACATGTGGTTTCTGGAAATTGAACCCAAGACCTCTGGAAGAGCAGTCAGACCTCTTAGCCACTGAGCCATCTCTCTAGTCCCCAAGGCAACTCTTATAAGGGCAACATTTAATTGGGGCTGGCTTACAGGTTCAGAGGTTCAGTCCATTATCATCAAGGTGAAACCATGACAGTCCAGGCAGGCATGATGCAGGAGGAGCTGAGAGTTCTAGACCTTCATCTGAAGGCTGCTAGCAGAATACTGGCTTCCGGGCAGCTAGGATGATGGTCTTAGTGCCCACACCCACAGTGACACACCTACTCCAACAAGGCCACACCTTCTAATTGTGCCACTCTGTGGGCCGAGCATATACAGACCATCACAGTGTTCGTGTCTCAATGTGTCTATTTTATAGTTAAAGTTTTTCTACGCTCCCCTCTGTACGATCTAATCTAGGCCTGGAATGTTTTCAGCATCTGAAATTTGCTGCTGAATAAGCTCACCCTTTCTGATTCTTTCTGAACTCTGGCTGGCTGGTTCAACTCAGCTGTTCGAACTCAAACTCCTCTCCCAGCTGACTGATTCAATTCACTTTTCTCTCAGCCTCTGAATTGCTCTGCTAGGCTTCAGACTGACTCTTGTGATCTTTTGTAAGCTTCTAGCTCCTCATTCTTTTGCTTGTTCTCTCTTCAATCTGTCTCTGTAAAACTCTTCCAGGAAAACTGCCTCCTTCTCTCTCTCTGCTGCCCTCCTCCCTCTCTGCTGCCCTCCTCCCTCTCTGCTGCCCTCCTCCCTCTCTCTGCTGCCCTCCTCCCTCTCTGCTGCCCTCCTCCCTCTCTGCTGCCCTCCTCCCTCTCTGCTGCCCTCCTCCCTCTCTGCTGCCCTCCTCCCTCTCTGCTGCCCTCCTCTCTCTCTCTGCTGCTCTATTCTCCCTCTCAACTCTACTGCACTGCTCTCCGTGAACTCTACTGTATTCCTGTACTGCACTCTCTCTTCCTGTACTGTCTGCTCTCCCTAGGTAGCTTACTTTGCCTGTCTTTCTTATCTGAGAGTTGGGCATATCCTACTCTGACAGATCTTTCTCTGATTCATCACTTTTTCTGCCACTCAATTAGATATCACTTTCAAACATGGTCACTTCCTTTTTTTTTTTTTTTAAGATTTATGTACTTATTTTATTTATTTGAGTACACGCCAGCTGTCTTCAGATGTACCAGAGGAGGGCGTCAGATCACATTGTAGATGGTTGTGAGCCACCATGTGGTTGCTGGAAATTGAACTCAGGATCTCTGGAAGAGCAGTCAGTGCTCTAAACTACTGAGCCATCTCTCCAGCCCAGTTGCTTCCTTCTACAAACTAATTTTACCTTTATTGTTTGGGATTAAAGGTGAGTTATTAAGGGTGTGTATGTATTCCAGCCAGAGAGATTAAAGGTATATGCTAAAGATTGAGCCACACAACTAGAAACAGATTCAAATATCCTCTAACAGGCTGAAAAGATTTTTCACCCTTTAAGAGTATGTTCTGGCAGGGCAATGGTGGCATATGTCTTTAATCCCAGCACTTGGGAGGCAGAGGCAAGTAGATTTCTAAGTTTGAGGCCAGCCTGGTCTACAGAGTGAGTTCCAGGACAGCCAGGGCTACACAGAGAAACCCTGTCTCGAAAAACAAAAAAAAAAAAAAAAAAAAAAAAAAAGGAAAGGGAAAGAAAGAAAGAAAGAAATAGAAATGCCTGTGAACCACCATGTGGGTGCTAAGAACTGAACCTGAATACTCTACAAGAGTCAAGAGCAGTCAGTGCTCTTAACAACAGAGTTAGCTACCCAGCCCCACCCCTAAGTAAATCTTTAAAAAAAAAAAAAAAAGAAAGAAAGAAAAGAAAAAAAATTAAGATGGGGTTGAGCTGGGTCAGTAGGTTGCTTGCTTGCATGGACAAAGCTCTGGGATTCAATTCCCAGAAAAACAAAATAAAGCTGGGCATGGTGACTTGTACCTGTAATCCTAGAAACAGGAGGATCTGGGTTCAGAGTCCTTCTTGGCTACATAAGAAGGTGGCAAAGTAACTGCTTTATTTTGCTTAGTAAACCAGGCGCCGCCTTCCTAGTGGAGAAGCAGTCTGACTAGTTCCCCAGAAGGGTGTAGAAACAGGAGGCTTCAGTCAGCCTCCAGAATTCAAGCAGGAGATAAGTTCTGGCAATTTCCTTGTGTTGACTGGAGACCTGTCGGTCCGTGACCGACACCCCAAATCTTCCCACTTTCTTGCACCCTCTCTCCCTGCCGCTACTTGGGCTTGAGAGCCTTGGCTTGCTCTGTGACTGTGGAGTGGTAGGCAAACTCGGTTTGTTTTTCCCTCCGCGGTGCAGGGAGGAGGTCCTGTCCCTACCTCTTCCGGGTTGGGGGCTTGGTGGTGGAAGGGAGGCACTGGTGTTGTCTGTGGACTCTGACTTTCACGGTCCTCGTCGACAGGGTGAGCACCCAGAAGCCTCGAGGGTATGATCAGAGCAAAAAGACTTTGCTCTGAAGCAGCTGGGGGACAATGGCCAGGGACGCTGCTGCCTTTACTTATTTGGCCTCCTTTTTGTCCCCTTTGCTGAGTTTACCAAAGAGAAGGTAGGACTTTGTTTTTGAAATGGAACATCTTTTTCTCTTTTAAAGATTTATTTTTGTCAGGCCCAGAGGAACTCCAATTCTCCAAACTCAAAAAGGCAAAAGGCAGTCCAAATATCCAGAAATGAGTGCAACCTGGAATCTAAGATGATTTCTGGCAGTTAGATAAAAGCAAGTCAGGAACTTGTGAAACCGGTTCTTACTTGCCAAAATGAATCGTTTCTCTGGCAGAAGGGTCATAAGGCGCATGGGAAAGCACATGCTGTGCATGCTGGCCTTCAGACTCCCTCGCTATCATAGTACTTGTTACATTTCAAAGTACATTGTAGCTGTCTTCAGACACACCAGAAGAGGCCATTGGATCCAATTACAGATGGTTGTGATCCACCACGTGGTTGCTGGGAACTGAACTCAGGACCTCTGGAAGAGCAGTGCTCTTCCTGAGAATTTGTGCTCTTAACCACAGAGCTATTTCCTCTAGCTCAAGAAATGAATCATCTCTTTACTCTTCTGTAGTTACAAAAAGCTGGCACCAGAGGAATAGAAGAAACCATGGCACTGGGATGGCGAAGCATTCAAGCGTGCTCCACCTGGGGTATCATGATTGGTTTCCTCCCTTTCCTTCGCCTTGCCTGCCCTCTGCACTGAGAATGGCTAGCCTGCCTCTCCCTCCCTCTGCTGTGTGGTTCCTGTCTCAGTCTGACTGTACCCTCTGCATCAGTATGAAGACTTGGAGTCATTTGGGTTTTTGTTTGTTTGTTTTTTGTTTTTGTTTGTTTGTTTTTGTTTTTCAAGACAGTGTTTCTCTGTATAGCCCTAGCTGTCCTGGTACTCACTCTGTAGACCAGGCTGGCCTCGAACTCAGAAATCTGCCTGCCTCTGCCTCCCAAGTGCTGGGATTAAAGGCATGGGCCACCACCAAAAAGCCTGGCTTTTTTTTTTTTTTTTCCAACTCACTCTCCTTGAAGACTCATCTCCTCCTTCCCATGCCCCCCTGGAACTGTCACTCTAGCTGTGTGCTGACTTCTGGTTTGTGCTCTGTCTGAACACCCTGTCAGGACATGAAAACCCCTGCTTCCCTGCAGTCCCACACAGATCCATCCCTGTGTGCCCCTGGGAGAACAGTGGTCTGTCTTCTCAGCTTGGAGCCTCTGCTCCAGCGGTTTCCTCTCCCTGCACCCCTCCCTTCTTATTCATCATGGTCTGGAGAACTTCTTTCAGAACGCTGCCTGGGTTTCTCCTATTGGAAGCATTGCCTTACCCACTCCTGGTTTTTGCTGTTTCCTCAAAACACTTCCCTCTCTCTGGTGGCCTGTCATGGCATTACAGAAGACAGGTGCTTGGAGCCATGCCTTAAAGGCTGACAGATTGGAAACTTTTCTTTAGCTTCTTTGTTTGCTTATTTATTCTGTGGCGTGTATATACGTATTCAAGTGAACACATGCATGTAAGGCCCTGCCTTCAACACTGGGTGTCCTCCACTGCTTTCCACCCTACTGTTTCAGCTAGACTGGCTGGATTGCAAGCCCCTAAAAGTTTCCTCTCTCTGCCCAATTTGCAAGCATGTACACCTGTGCCTGGCTTTTTTGTTTTGTTTTTGTTTGTAAGATTTATTTATTTTTATGTGCATTTGGTGTTCTCCCTGCATGTATGTCTGAGTGAGGGTGTCAGATCCTCTGGGGCTGGGGTTATAGACAGCTGTGAGTTGCATGTGGTTGCTGGGAATTGAATCCCAGCCCTCTGGAAGAACAGCCAGTGCTCTTAACCACTGAACCATCTCTCCAGCCCCCTGTGCCTGGCTTTTAGGTAGAGATCTGTTTGGTTTTTGTTGTTTTGTTTTCAAAACAGGGTCTTACTGTGAAACCCTGGCTGATCTAGAACTTGCTATGTAGGCCAGGTTGGTCTCAGAACTCACAGTGGTCTTAGCGATCTGCCTCTTGCCTTGGCTGCCTTATGCAGCTGCATGAGAGATCTGAAAGTAGGTCCTCGCACTTACACATTAAACATTTACCCACTGAACCATCTCCCCAGTTTCAACACCCCTTTACTGAAAGCCCACTGTGATTCTCTGGGTTTCCTTCTTCATGGTCCCTTGCAATAATGGGAGGAAGTAGTAGGGAAGATACACAATATTGCTGGGCGGTGGTGGCACACGCCTTTAGTCCCAGCACTTGGGAGGCAGGTGGATTTGTGAGTTTGAGGCCAGCCTGGTGTACAGAGTAAGTCCCAGGACAGCCAGGACTACACAGAGAAACCCTGTCTGGAAACAAACAAACCAACAAAAAAGATACACAATATCTTCCATGTGTCTTAGGCTGGACTTGTAGCAGAAGATGATCTTGAACCTCTGATCCTCTTGCCTCCCTCTCTAGAGTGCTAGGATTGAAGACTTGCTCACTTGTGCAGTGCTAGGGATTGAACCCAAGGCTTTACAAAAGCTGGGTGAGTTCTGTCCCAGCTGAGCTACATCTCCAGCCCAAGGTCCTTAGCATACTTTTTGAGGGCCACAGTTTAGCCCTCAGTAGAAGGAGAAAGTAGGTGGGTGAAATCTGAAACAGAGTACTCTGGTAGAGAGAAGCAATCTAGCACTAGTGAGCTCTGGGAAATAAACGGAGCAAAGCTGGAGTGGAGAGTGGCTATGAGCTTTGGCCAGGTCAGACATATTGGGCTCCATAAGGCAGATGGCATGGTCACTTAGAAAAGAGGCCCATTCTCAGTGGCACATACAGTATGCGTTCATCTAGCTCCTACCAAGTCCAACCCTGGGTGCAAAGCAACACAAGTCACAGAACAGGGGATCCTGGCAGGAGGGACCACCGAGGTTTGGAGGCCTTAGCTAACTCTCTCCTTATTGTCACTTCAAGTCAGAGTGAGGGCCTCCTCCTCAGAATGCTTGGAAGCCGGCCATTCATCCAGAGTCTTCATGCAGAGTATCCACAAGACAATTTTTTCACAAAGACTCCTCTGGATTGAGCTTGGTATGTGTGTTGAGGGGTGGGAGTGGAGTCCCAAAGCAGTAGGCACAGTGCAGAGTGACAGGTGATTGTAGCAGAGGGAATGCAGACTTTCTGTCAATGGAATCAACTTGTAGATTAACTCAAAACAAACCACAGAAAAAACTCAAACACAGAGAGAAGGTAAGAAAAATTAATATAATTTGTGGGCTGGGGATGTTGTTAGTATGCAGGGGCCCTGCACCCAGTTCTAGCCCTGCACCCAGTTCTAGCCCTGCACCCAGTTCTAGCCCTGCACCCAGTTCTAGCCCTGCACCCAGTTCTAGTCCTGCACCCAGTTCTAGCCTGGCATACACTGGTGTTGTCTGTTATACCAGCACTTAGGAGGTAGAGGCAGGAAGATTAGGAGTTAATAGTTATTCTGTCCCTAAATAAAGAGTTGAGACTGGCCTAGGTTATAGGAGACTTTGTCTGGGGTGGGGGTGAATAGAGAACCTACCTGAAGCCACAGCCTTGAGCATGCTAGGCGAGTGCTTTTTCTCCTGAGCTACTCACCTAGCTCTAGACTGGAGATTGTACAAATTACATACATATATTGCTGAATAGCATGAATCCTCAAATCCTTCTAGGGGTTGTTGAGGTACCTGGCTGAATTAATGGAATTATCTGGGCTGGAGAGATGGTTCAGTGAGTACACACTGCCTGCCAGATGGGTAATTGCCTGTAACCTCAGCTCTAGGGGATCTGGTGTCCTCTTTTGGCCTCCACTGGCACTTAATTTGTGTGTAGCCCCACCCATATACACATGATATATATATTTTTAAAGACTCCTTTAGTTTTGCTGGGAATAGTAGCTCTTAACTTTAGTCTCAGCATTTAGGAGGTAGAGGCAGGGATATTTCTATAAGTTGGAGGCTAGGCTGCTCTACAGAGCATATTTCAGGCCACCAAGGGCTATATAATGGAACCCCGTCTCAAAAAACAAATCAAAAGATCATTTTATGTGTATGAATGTGTGTTGCATGCGTACCTGGTGCTAACAGAGGGCCGAAGAGAGCACCAGATCCCTTGGAATTAGAGTTAAAGATGTTTAAAACCACTATGTAGATGCTGGCAACCAAATCCAGGTCCTCTGTAAGAGCAGCAAGTACTTTTTTTTTTTTAAGATTTATTTATTATTATTATAAATGAGTACATTGTAGCTGTCTTCAGATACACCAGAAGAGGGCATCAGATTTCATTATGGGTGGTTGTGAGCCACCATGTGGTTGCTGGATTTGAACTCACAACCTTCAGAAGAACAGTCGGTGCTCTTACCCACTGAGCCATCTCACCAGCCCCATGAGCAAGTACTTTTAACTGATAAGTGATCTCTCTAGCCCCCTAAAGATAAACCTGAAGTCAGGTCTGCTGGCACAAGCCTTTTGTCCCAGAAGCAGGGAGGCAAAGGCTGATTCATTTGAGACTACCCTAGTCTACATAGCAAGTCCCAGGCCAGCCAAGAACACATAGTGAGTCCCACCACCACCCCGCAAAAATCTCTCCATCTCCCCCTCTTTTTCAAGACAAGAGTTTCTCTATGTAGCCCTGGCTGTCCTGGAACTCACTCTGTAGACAAGTCTGACCTTGAACTCACAGAGATCTGCCTCTGTCTCTGCTTCCCTTCCAGAGAGCCTATTACTATCAGAAAGCCCCTTGCAAGTAACACAAAGACATTCTGTGCTGAGACTCTCACTTTCTTTTTCTTTTCTTTCTCCCCCCCACCCCCCGATGGGATTTCTCTGTGTAGCCCTGGCTGTCCTGCAACTCACTCTGTAGACCAGGCTGGCCTCGAAATCCACCTGTCTCTGCCTCCCAAGTGCTGGGATTAAAGGCGTGTACTACCACCACCTGGCGAACCTCACTTTCTTAATTCTTTCAAGCCATTGCTTCATTTGAATCTCAGGATTTTTTTTAAAAGATTTATTTATTTATTTTATGTTTATGGGTACATTGTAGCTGTACTGATAGTTGTGAGCCATCATGTGGTTGCTAGGAATGGAGGTTGCTCACTCTGGTTGGCCCTGCCGCTACTCCGGCCTAAAAATTTGTTATTATATCTAAGTACACTGTAGCTGTCTTCAGACACCCCAGAAGAGAGCGTCAGATCTCATTTTGCTGGAATTTGAACTCAGGACCTTTGGAAGAGCAGTCAGTGCTCTTAAGCTCTGAGCCATCTCTCCAGCCCATGACACCTTTCAATGCACACACTAACATGCAGGCAAAACAACTCATGTATAAATAAAAAAAGTCTTAAAAAGTTTAATTTTCCATTGTTTTAAATTGTGTTTATGTATGTTTAAGCCCTCAGAGGTGAGATTCTTAGGAACCCCTAGAGCTGGTGTTAAATATATTTATCAGCCACAAAATGTGGGTACTGGGAACCAACCAAGTCCTGTGGAAGAGGAGCAAGTCTCTTATCCCCTGAGCCATCTCTCCTGCTCTGCAAAATGTGCTTTTGAGGTGCTAATAGTTGCAGCGTTCATTTTTATGAGCTGTGAAGCACTTCCCCAAAGATATCTTAAAAATTCATGTCATTGAAAGTATTTCTGCACTGTGCTAATGAATACTTGTACACAAATGACTGTGTGCCCCCAGCTCTCTCTTGAGGCTGCTCTCTGTGTACATGCACCTGTGTGTACAGCGTGTGTGTGTAGATGTGAGAGGGCAAGACTGGGCGGCTCCCTTCAGTGCTCCCCACCTTATCTTTTTCCTGTTTGTTTGCTTTTGGTGGTTCAGCAAAGGGCAAATCAACTGAATTTTGTTCTTAGCACCTTTGGCAACTTATCTTTTGAGACAAGGTCTCCCACTGAGTGTGGTGTTCATCCATTCATTGATTTCCTAGAGACTGGCCAGTGAGCTCTGGGGACCTGGCTGTCTCCTCCACTGCAGAGACAGAGATAAGTGTTGCCATGTTCAATTTTTTTATTTTTATTTTATGTGCATGAGTGTTTACTCTGCATATATATTATGCACCACATATGTTCTCGGCACCCAAGGAAGTCAGAAAAAGGCATCAGATCCCCTAGAACTGGAGTTACAGATGGTTGGGAATTGAAAGTGATCTTCTGTAAGAGCAATTCATGCTTTTAACAGCTGAGCCATTTCTCCAGCCCCAACACACTCAAACACACCCAGCTGCAGCCGCCTTCTCTCCTTTTCTTCCTCCTCCTCCTCCTCCTCCTCTTCCTCTTCTTCCTCCTTCTCCTTCTTTTCTCCTCTTCCTTCTGCTCCTGCTCCTCACCTCCTCTTCTTCTGGGACAAGGTCTTACTGTGTAACCCTAGCTGGCCTAGAACTCTCTTATATAGATTAGAGAGCTCCATCTGCCTCTGCCTCCCAAGTGTTGTGATTATTAAAGTCATACACCAGCACACCGGGCTTTTCACCCAGCTGTTTTACATAGGTGCTGGGGATGTGTACTCTGGTCCTTATGTTTTCTCTTTATTGTTTGAGCTGTCTCCCTAGATACCATACTCTTAAATGAGTTGAGCCTCATTTCCTGAATTGTCATCATTTTTTGGGTGGCTTTTCTCATCATCTCGTGTGGCCATAATTGTGGTCCTCATTGCTGTTGGGGGAGGACTAGGGTGGTAATAGAGGAAAATGGTTGTATGTGAGAGGCTTCCTAGCAAGCCAGTGATGTTTAATCTCGTCAGATTGATTGGACAGAGAATTGCCTAGGAATTAAGGACAATCTGCGCATGAGAGGCACTGTGAGACCCAGTTCAAAAAAAAAAAAAGTCAGATTTTGGAGGCACACACCTTTGGAAGGCAGAGGCAGGCAGATCTCTGTGACTTTGAGGTCAGTCTGTTCTGCAGAATGAGTTCCAGGACAACTAGGACTATACAGAGACACCCTGTCTTGAAAAATACTCTTTTTTTTTTTTTTGGTTTTTCGAGATAGGGTTTCTCTTTATAGCCCTGGCTGTCCTGGAACTCACTCTAGACCAGGCTGGCCTCGAACACAGAAATCCGCCTGCCTCTGCTGGGATTAAAGGCGTGTGCCACCACCGCCCAGCAGAAAAATACTCATTTTCTGATCTTTAATCTTAGTGCTCAGGAAGCAGAGGCAGGCTGATCTCTGTAAATTTAAAGCCAGTCTTTCCCTATATAGTGAATTCCAGGACAGCCAGGGATATGTAGAAAGACCTTGACTCAAAAATAAAATAAAAAAACTTAAAAAGTAGAGAGGTTCTGGAGAGGGTTCAGTGGGCAAAGCACAGCATGAGGACCTGAGTTCAGGTCTCCACTACCTACAGCTGAACACGGTAGCCCAAATCTAATTTCAGCTTACTATATCAATGTGGGAGAAGACAGAGAATCTCCAGAAATTTGTGGGACCATTAGTCTGGGGAAAGGAAATAGCGGAGACCCTGTCTCAAACGTGGTGGAGGCGAGTTAGAGAGCTGAGTGCGCTGTCTTTCTCTTCTCTTCTTTCTTT
>NW_022196911.1:46653876-46671959 GCF_008632895.1 Mastomys coucha | reverse complement strand
CAGAAATCCACCTGCCTCTGCCTCCTAAGTGCTGGGATTAAAGGCATGTGCCACCACTGCCCAGCCTGAGTGGGCCTTCTATGAAAGAATTTCATTCTCAGGAATTCATAAAATAAATGGGAGAAAATGACTCCATCAAGTCTTTTGATTACCACAGTTTGCTCACATATAATAAAAATATATCCATTGGGTATGGTGACTCACACCTTTACTCCCAGCACTTAGAAGGCGGACAGGCACTTTTCTGTAAGTTCAAGGTCAGCCTGGTCTACAAATGAAGTTGTGTGCCAGCTAGTTTGTTTAAAGGAAAAAAAAATTTATAAGGAACAAAATGGAAAGTGAAGATTGATACCTTGTCTGACTTTCACACGCAGGTCCTAGACTATGTGTGTTGGCACTCAACACAAATTTATGCACATATACACAGGAATCATGGCATAATTTGGGCCTTTAAAGTTTTGTGGTCAAAGCTTAAAAGAAAAGTCGCCCTCTTTCCCATAACCTCATTTAACAGGAATATTTTTCCAAAGCAAGTTGTTAAGACTAGGCAGGGTGGCACAAGTTTGTAATCATACCCTGGGGCTACATAAAAAGACTCTATCTTAATTTTTCCATTTAGAATCATCTAAAATCAATGAAATTAAACCAGGCATGGTAGCGGTGCAGCATATAATTCCAGCACTGAGGGAGTGAAAGGAGGGTCATGAGTTCAAGGCCAGTCAGGAGGATACCAGACCCTGTCTCAAAAAACACAAAACTGACACAAAGTAAAGAAATAAAAATTAAAAGCAAAGCTAAACACGAATGCGATGTTAAGTATCTATGGGTGTCAAACAGAGACTGGGAATACTATGGTCCAACGTTCACAGCACCAACTAGCTCACTTAAGAGGGCAGGAGCACAGACATCTCAGGATGCGGAGGTTTAAGAGCAGGCCGCGCAGAAGGCCTCGGATGACCGGAGCTCTCCAAGATTAGGCTACTTCCTCCGGGCGACCTTGGATTTAGGGACTTCCTCCGGCTCATTCTCCTCTTTTGGGAGGCCGGGGTTGCTAGTGTAGGATAGGATGTGAGGAGGGGATGACAGACTGCCGTGTACCCCGGGCAGCTGGGGGACAGTCGACGTGCTTGCCCGGTGACCGGAACCATAGACAGTTCTCCGACTCGCGCGCGTTCTAAAATGAGGACAAAGCCCGCCCGGATCTAGAGCGCGCGCGCAGACGCAGCCAATAAAATGCCAGGACAATGGTGAGTGGCGGTTCATTCTAGCCAATGAGAGTATTCGTTGTTACGAGGTCTTGCCCGGCTCCAGCATTATAAAGAGCTCCACGAGTTGGCATTGTCAGGCGGTGGCACCGCGCGGGACGGAGAAAAGGTCTGCTTTATCGACAGTGTACGGCGGCGGCCGAGCGGAGCGATAGAGTCCGTGAACGCGGACGAGCCCTCGGGGGTGCGAGCGTGACCGCTGCCAAGCCCGCGTCGCCTTCTGCGGCGAGTAGGGCCTCGCGGCGTCATCGGCGGCGAGGTGAGCGGCCCGACCGCGGGCGGTGGGCGGGAGCTCGGGGAGTGCCGCGGGGCCTGACGCGCTGTCGTCGCCGCTCGTTGCAGTAGCCGCTGCGGCCTGGCCGACCATGTCGGACGCGGCTGAAGAGCAGCCCATGGAGACGACGGGCGCCACCGAGAACGGACACGAGGCCGCCCCGGAAGGCGAGGCCCAGGTCGAGCCCGGCGCCGCGGCAGCGGCCCCCGCGGCCTCGGCCGGGTCTGGGGGCGGGACCACGACCGCTCCGAGCGGGAACCAGAACGGCGCCGAGGGCGACCAGATCAACGCCAGCAAGAACGAGGAGGACGCGGGGTAAGTGCGGCCGCGGGCCGCCGCCTTTGTTCTGGGGCAGTCTTTTGTTGGCGCCACGCGGCGGGGGGAGGGGCGGGCGGCCCGCGGAGCGGTGCCTGGCGCGCTCGCCGGCGGGCCGGGGCGCGGTTACGCGCCTTGGAGTTTGCAGGAGTTTGCGGGGTCGACTAGGAGGCCGACCCGAGCTGCTCGCGCGGTGCTTGGGCTACAGCGGGCCTCGGGGCGGGCGGCCCCGGAAGAGGAAAAGCGGCGGATCGCGAATCGGGCCGCGAGGGCTGCGTCTGTGCTGCGTGGGCGGAGTTGGCGCGCAGCGGGCCGGGCCTAGCCTGCCGCGAGTCGAGGGGCGGAGTCCCGGTCTGAACCCTGGGGCGGTCCTGCCACCAGGAAACCCAGAGTTCCTTGGGACAGGTACCTGGGAGGCGAGGAGCGTGAGTAGATTCAGGAGTGCAGGTCAGGCTGATTTAAACTTGTGAGGAGTCATGGGTCACATTCTTGACCAAGTTCGTTTCCCGTACGTACTATATAGCTCGTGTGTGGCTATACAATCTCGTTCAGCTGTGAGTTCAGTTGAGTCCAGATTGCAGAGCAACACAAGGGTTAACTTGAAAGGGGCACCATCTGAGACTGGTCCTTGGGACTGTGGCTTCCCCAGCCGGGAAAAGTGTCAGAATTTTGTTCAACTAAAAAAAAAAATTACAGTTTTTAAGATTTGTGGTCGTGTCTCTCACATGCAGAAAAATGTTCGTTGGTGGTCTGAGCTGGGATACCAGCAAAAAAGATTTAAAGGATTATTTTACTAAGTTTGGAGAAGTCGTTGACTGTACAATAAAAATGGATCCCAACACTGGCCGATCAAGAGGGTTTGGGTTTATTCTCTTCAAAGATTCTTCCAGTGTGGAGAAGGTAAGCATGGTATTTAGTAGCAGTCTCTGCTAGGATTCTGAATCCTAAGGAACTCATGCACTGCAGTGTTGATGACTGCCACAATTGAGCTTAGAGTCCTGTTTTGAGGGACAGTACAGATTGAGCGATTCTGGAGGATTATAACTCATACTATTAAAAGCTTACTGAGGACCCTGGAGGAGGGTAGTGAGCTGGGCAGGAACTAGAGAACTGCCTTCAGATTTCCCTCATTTGTGCCTATTTATGGGCTGTGGGGAATTGAAAGTCTAAAATTGCTAATGAGGATAGTGTTTGTTTTGATTTTGTTTTTTTGGTCCAGTTAAATGGGGATGGCACCCAAAATCCTAAATCTCAGAAAAAGTGAAGGTGCATGCAATATTTATAGGGTAGAGTGAGGATTTCGGCACTAGATATGTTCTTTGCCACTGCTGCTTTGTCAAAAGGAGGTGGATCTTAAGTTGGGACTATTGTTTAGGACTGGGATATAGGTGTTCAGAAGATCATCTGTGGGAGGTTTGGAGAACATAGAGTTGGGGACCATTTGGCTTAGCTCCAGAGAGAATTAAGCCCATTTGGTGTATACTTTTGTTTAGAACCTGACACATTTCTGTTTTACACAGGTCTTAGATCAGAAGGAGCACAGACTGGATGGTCGTGTCATTGACCCTAAAAAGGCCATGGCTATGAAGAAGGATCCTGTGAAGAAAATCTTTGTGGGAGGTCTAAACCCTGAAGCCACAGAGGAAAAGATCAGAGAATACTTCGGCCAGTTTGGGGAGGTGAGGGTGACTTGTTTCTTCTTGGTCAGTTGGCCTTGCCTGGATGCAGTATTAGTGGGGTGTTCTCACCTTTAAAGTATCCTTTTCTTAGACTCATATCTGTTTTGGGGTATCAGAGGCTTAAACCTGGGCTTTTGTATGTTTTTACAGATTGAGGCCATTGAGCTTCCAATAGATCCCAAGTTGAACAAAAGACGGGGTTTTGTTTTTATTACGTTTAAAGAGGAAGACCCTGTGAAGAAAGTTCTGGAGAAAAAATTTCATACTGTCAGTGGAAGCAAGGTAAGGTGTCAAAACTGTCAACTGCTTTTGGCTCTTGGAGGTATAGAGTAGGTTAGACTAATAGGTCCTTTAGGTCAGTAAGACCTTATGTTTCTCTACAGCATACAATGCTGACTAAATAGATGGTCTGGCCCTTAAATGCTGGGCTGATAACAGCTGGCTCTTCAAGAGGACCTTGGTCCTTTCCCAACACCCACAGTGGCTCACAACCACCTATAACCACACAGTTCAAGGGATCTGATGCTCTTTGGTGGCTTCTGTAGGCACCATATTCTGTACTTACAAGGATCATTAATAAAAACTAAAACAGCAGGTGTGTAGGAGGCAGAGAGGAATGGCTTCTGTGAATAGAGCTGTTGACTAGATTCGTTGGTGTTAGAAGTATGAGACTTTATAACCTCCACAGAGCTATAAAGTTATAACCTCTATAACTTCTATACCTTTTAGAGGTTACAACTTTGGAGTTATGAGAATCAGTGTTGGGTTATGAGACTAGCAGTGGTCTTAATGGAACTCAGTAACTACTAGGTTTCCATCTATAACTGATAAGTTTTTCTTGCTTCAGAGGAAGCTTTGCTGCTGTAGTTAACCCTACTGCAGGCAAAGACCTAAGAAGAGTTTCCTGGGATCCTGTTAACTGCAAATATGGAGTCGTATTTAGTGGAGTGGTATGTTAGTGGGCTTCTAGTTGATTAGGATTGAAGGTGTGGCTGGCTTGAGTCTAGTTTACTAGAGTCGGTTGAATAGGGTGGGGCTCCAGTAAGATTCTTTGCCATTGTCTTTGGGAGTTTTAAAAACTTGGGTTGGATTAAATAAAGCAGGCAGTTGGGTGGGGCATTTTTAGTTATTCTGGTGAACAATGACTTTTCTTTTTTGGTATGCCCTAGTAGGAAGAACTTTGATCCTCTATGGTAGTGAAAACTGCTGATGGGCCTTAGAAGTAAATACTCAAGTTATTCAGTGTCTTTAATTCAGGTAAAATAGAAGGCATAGTTTGATAGGGAGATAAAGTTTATCTTCCCACCCCCTTTTGAGAGATCATCGTACTGCTGCCCTATACCAAACCAGACTAGTCTCTAAACTTGAAGAGTTCTGCCTGTTTCTACCTCCTAGTGAGATGAGATTAAAGGCATATGCCATGTCCAGTTCATTTTTTTACCTTTTTTTTTTTAAGTGGGAATATGTCAGGACTGCCTTTAAAAATATTCACTTGAAGCATGTACACCCTCTTCACAGTATTGAGGCATAAAAGCCTAACTAGATCTCGTTTTGATTTAGAAATAAGGCTTATTTCAGTAATTGACCAATACATAGTAGCAGGCAGTATGTCTTCCAATGAAGCCTCACACACTTGTTTAATCCATAAGGTGAGTGTCATCTTGCTGCCCTGTTATGAGTATTTGACTAGGAGGAGTATCTCCTGTAAAAAGAGAAGAGTAAAAACCTTAGTGGCCCACCATTCCAGCCCTGAGCTTGTCCCACAGAACTTGACCTAGTGTCCTCTTGGCTTTTAGTGTGAAATCAAGGTTGCCCAGCCCAAAGAGGTGTATCAGCAACAGCAGTATGGCTCTGGGGGCAGAGGAAATCGCAATCGAGGGAACCGAGGCAGTGGTGGAGGTAAGTGGGAGCTGGACGAAGACTTAGTCTGCCTGCAAAGAGCTTTCTGTGCCTGTCTTGGGGATTGCCTTTTGGTGCTCTGTGACGGGTGGGTAGGTGGGCTGGGTGTGAAGTGGGATTGCAATGGTTTTCTTGGGTTGGAGGCTGTGTGCTTGTGCTGCTATGGCTCATGGCTTCACAGAATGGAAGAGCCTTATCTTTCTCATTGTGCAGCTTGGGGGTCCCAGGCCAATGGGATATTTGCATTGCACTGGGAGAATGGTGGTGACACACTGGGTTACGCTTAGCTTTGTGGCTGTCCTGAATCTTGGTACACACATACCTATGGGCAGAAAGGCAAAGCTGTGCCAGGCGCTTAGCTCAGCTCCTTCCATCCCAGGCCCCTCTAACTCCAAAGCCTGAACTGCATCTTTTTCAAGGCAAAGCTGCCAAGGGAGGGTGGAGGTGATCAGAGGGTGATTTGAGTGAGTGTAAGCTTCCTGTATTCACAAGTGAAGTTAACTGGCATCCTGACCCTCCTGGATAACAAGGCTGGGCCTAGGGCCCTCTGTACCAGAACAGTAGCCTCTTGGCTTCTGAGTTGCCATAGTAATAACCCCGCCACCCAAAGGGCAGGATTTCCTCCATCCTAGCTCCTGCGTGTGCTAAATGGTCCATGGGCCCCTGTGCCCTGCTCCCCCCCACAGGTCAGAGTCAGAATTGGAATCAGGGCTACGGCAACTACTGGAACCAGGGCTACGGCTACCAGCAGGGCTACGGGCCGGGCTATGGCGGCTACGACTACTCGCCCTATGGCTATTACGGCTACGGCCCCGGCTACGACTACAGTAAGTAGGAGAGGGAGGCCCTATCTACTTCCTCCTAGGGGAGGCAGGTCAGGTAGTGCAGGGGCCACTGGCAGCAGGGGCTTTGGAGTCAGACAGGCCTGGCACAGGCACTGGAGCTACTGAATGGAGCTCTAGCTTAGCCTTCTCAGTAAGGTGTAAGAAGCTGGTGTTGCTGTGTAGTGTTAAATTCTGAGGATGTGTGGCAAGCGCCTGGCACTGGGTAAATGTATAGTTAAGTCGTAGCCACAACGTTGTTCTTATTCCTAGGTCAGGGTAGTACAAATTACGGAAAGAGCCAGCGACGTGGTGGTCATCAGAATAACTACAAGCCATACTGAGAGGCAGCAGGAGCGGCCGAGTGACGACCGCACACGCTTTGTTTGGACGCGGAGTGAACACAATTATGTACCAAATTTAACTTGGCAAACTTTTATGGCCTGTCCCATGTGCATCTTATTTAAAATTTCCCCCAGAAATCACTCTCCTGTTTACTATTCCAGAGCTCTAGTTGTTGTAGGCAGCGTGTGGCGTCTAAGAGGCCAGAGCGGCATTAAGGGGCTGATTACCAGGTTACCCTGTTATAGATTGGAGGGTCTGCTTCCTGCTGCCGCTCTGCAGCCTGGACCTGTGGACCCTGGTTGTAAAGAGTAAACTGTATCTTAGGAAACCAGTGTCACCTTTTTCACCTTTTAATTTTATATTATTTGTGTCATACATTTCCAGCAATGGAAGTGTTAATTTTACTGTACTTTTTGGTACCTCTTGGGAATCTAATGTATTGTAAGGTATTTTACACGTGTCCTGATTTTGCCACAACCTGGATATTGGATATTGAAGCTATCCAAGCTTTTGAAATAAAAATTAAAAACAACCCCAAGCCTGGGTGAATGTGGGATGCTCTGAGACCTTGCCCAGTGTTGGAGATGCCAGGTCTCCTGTAGCAGAGATCCTTTAGCTGTTTTCTCACCAGATCTTTTCACCTACCCTTTTGTGCCTATTGTGTCCATAGCTAGAGAACATCTTGGCACATATTATATATATTCCACATTCTTAATTTCAGTCTAACAAATGCAAGTTGAAATATTGGGGATCTGCTGGTGGAGGTGGGGCCAAGTCTGGCTTACCTGGAGAGTGCTTGATCCTCAGTGTTTCACAACTTCTTACTTTTTCTTCCATGTCTGGAAAAATAATCACAGATCTGCCCTACATGGTTCTCCATTGTCTGCTATGCTCGTTTTCTAGGATGCTTGGGATAATTTAGAGATTGGCTGATGTCTCATTTCCCTAACACAGATGGTCCCATTTGTAAGCCCAAAAGCAGTTGTTTTTTAGCAAGTCACCACTCACGTTCTGTACACATAGAGGAACCCTTTAAGAGCAGTATCAATTCCAAACATCCACTGGGGGTTGGCTAACAAGCAGGAATAGGAAAAGTTCCTTGGTAGCCTGTTAGGATCTGTGCTTTGTATAATTTATAATTATACAGAATAAATATATGTGAAAATAATTTACATATATTTATTATATGTAAGTATACTCGTCTTCAGACATCCCAGAAGAGGGTATCAGATCTCATTTAGGATGGTTTATGAGCCACCATGTGGTTGCTGGGATTTGAACTCAGGACCTTTGGAAGAGCAGTCAGTGCTCTTAACCACTGAGCCATCTCTCCAGTCCCCTGTATAGTCATTTCTAGTTTTCTTAAATTAAGGGCCCTTGGGCTGCTTTTGACCTTGAGGTTATAGGGAGGATTTGATTGTAGTTAGCTAACCATTTTAGCTACTTGCATGTGAGGGTGCCCCTATCTTGAAGATAAAATGAAGCTCCTGTCATTAACAGTTTCTTTGTCTGACAGTCCTGGCTGTCTTTGAACTTTACAGACAAGGCTGGGATTGAGGATATGTGCCACCGCTTCTGGGCTGAACACAAAGGCATCTTCCATTTCAAAAAAGATAAGGTGTAGGAGCCCCAGGATTATCTTGAACATGTGATCTCCCTCATTCTACCTACCAAATGATGGGATCATAGGTGGTAATGTCCATGTCTAGTCAGTGCAAGTAGGTAATTGTTACAAAGGCCATGCTTTTTGAGCTTTCTGATCTAATGGATACTTGGCTTGTTATAGGATCCCTGGGGGCATACTGGGAGGTTCTAGTTACCCAGGGCCTGATACATGCTAGGTGGGATTCTATCAAGTTTACCTGTTAGAATGTCGTCCAGCTTTGCTACCACATGTTGTGCATTGTCAAGGCTGAAGCACATTGGAGGCTTAAACTTCAGGATATTCCTCCCAGGGCCATCAGTGCTCAGTAAAATGTAGTTTTCCTTTAGCCTGCAAGAACAAGGTACTTTACAGCTAACCTTGAACAGGTACCCACCTTACTTTATTTCTGGCCAATTAACTGGTCCTCACCCAAGGTAAACTGTTAATTTGTTGAGCCTACCAATGTCTATGTGGCGCTGGTTGTCCTGGAACTTGTTCTGTAGATCAGACTGGCCTTGAACTCTGAGATTGACTTTCCTCTGCCTCCTGGGTGCTGGGATCAAAGGCATGTACTACTGCCACCACCCAGCTTCCATCATGGAAGAGTTTCACAAGATTTTACCAAATTGTCCAGGCTTTAATTGCTCTGATTATAGTCCAGGCCACCATGCCCACCCAGCTCCACATTATCACTATATAGTGCAGATACTGGTGACCCAGGGGTATGAAGTGATTATATTTTTGAATCCCCAGTTTTTGTTCTAGAGAGTGGTCAAACCCAGGACAATAGCCAGCCTTGCTTAGGGCAACTGCATTAGAACACTAGCCCTAGCCCTGACTTATAATCTCTGATCCTCACTGGAGTGGATAAGCTGGCTGATGGCGTAGGTAAATGAACATATTTTACAATGTGAATGAAGGCACGTTCAAACTCCAGGAGGTTTCAGTAGAAGGGGTGGGTGTTTTGAGGTTGGCTGAAGGCTCATTACTCTAGGCTATACAGGGACTCATAGCACTTCCCATTTTGGGAAAGCAACTTAATTTCAAGAGAAAATACCTGGAGACCAAATATTCTGCCTCTTCAGTTGCTGGTGTCCTCAGGGTCTCATCTTTGATCAGATCCACACCAATGAAGAGTCCAGTGCCTCTGAAGGAGGTAACATTTTTATAGCCATGGTCCTTGCCTTACTCTGCCCTGACCTTAGCCACCCCAATTTACCCTGGAGGGGTTTGTTCTTGGTGTGGACTGGAGATCTTCAGAATCCTAGTTCTTTTTGAAGAATGGATGTAGACATTTTTTTCCCCATGGTGGGAAAGTAGAACAGTCTTGTAGCAGGTATTTTGATTAGTGTGCTTGTCCCCAGAACCTTACCTGACATCTCCAATGATAGGATGCTTGGCTTTCTGCTGGCTGAGATGCTCCATAAGGAAACTGCCCACATTAGTGGCATGAGCCTGGAGCTGTTCTGTTTTCAAGACATCTAGGACTGCTAGCCCCACAGCACAGGATACAGGGTTGCCACCAAACTGAGCCAGGGGATAACAATGTCAGATGCTCTGCCAGTGGACCATGATTCCGTGGGATTATCATAAAAAGACAATTGGGAAGACCACAGGCCCACAAAGCCTTCATTACTTGGGGCTTTGCTTTCTTAAACTGGTCTCTTGGGTGGGGTCATCTTTATGAACTCTGCTTGTCTTCCTGGGTCTTCAAACCAGGCCAGGTAGACGAGGTAAGCAAGATAGCTACAGAGAATTGGTCTAGCCCTGTCTACTTGTCTTTGGACACCAGACATGCCAGTGGTACATGGGTAAACTCCCCACCCCCCAATATTTTGAAAAGCTAAACAAACTGAAATGGTTTGGGGATTTGGTTCAGTTAAGTTTCTGCCTACTGGGCAGTGTTGGCACATGCCTTTAAAACCTGCACTCAGAAAGGAGAGGCTTTTTGGTTTTTCGAGACAGGATTTCTCTGTGGCCCCAGCTCTCCTGGAACTCTCTGTAGACCAGGCTGGCCTTGAACTCAGAAATCCACCTGCCTCTGCCTCCCAAGTGCTGGGATTAAAGGTGTGCGCCACCACTGCCTGGCATATATGTTCATATGGGTGCAAAGATGAGAGGTTAACCTAACCTTGGATGTGGATGTTAATAGGAGACATCCATCTTGGTTTTGGGGACAATCTCTCACTAGGATCTGGGGCTATACTTAGACTATGCTGGCTGTCTAGCAAGCCAAGGAATCCAGTCACTGCCTTCCTAGTTCTGAGATTACAGGCCTGTGCCACTAAGCCTGGTATTTATCTATTTATTTATTTGGGTTTTTTGAGACAGGATTTCTCTGCATAGCTCTAGCTGTTCTGGAACTTACTCTGTAGACCAGGCTGGCTTGGAACTCAGAAATCCACCTGCCTCTGCCTTCCAAGTGCTGGGATTAAAGGCATGTGCCACCACTGCCCGGCAAGCCTGGCTTTTTATATGGGCTCTTGGTCCTCCGTTTGGAGGGCAAATTGCTTTTATGGACTGAACTCTCTTGTCCTTCATGGGTTTGTTTGATTTTTGTCGTGTGTGTGTGTGTGTGTGTGTGTGTGTTAGGAAAGAAGGAGAATAAGATACAACCTAATGGATATAGTGGCAGAATATTTGGGCTCTAGCACTTCCCCAATCTATTAAGATGTCTTTTTTGTGGTTCTGGAATCAAACCAAGGGCCTTGTACCTGCCAAACATGTGCTGTACCACTGAGCTACACTATGAGCCCACAAACATCACTGTAGAAGATATAAACATTCCCATACACTGGACTGGATGTTCTGTGTCCTGTAGGTATTCAACTATATTGTAAATTCCTCACTTAGAATAGTAAGATAGCTATTTTTACATAGGGTTTTTTTTTCTTTTGTGATTAAGCAGTGATTTCTTAAAGGATAAGCAACAATCACAATTTGACAAATTGGATACCTAAAATGTATTTTTTACTTTTATTTATTTTTTGAGGTAGGACTTCACTCAAATTCAAGTAGTCCACCTGAGTGCTGGGTTCAAAGGTATGTACCACCATACTGGGTTTCATATAAAATTGATGGCAAGGGAGCTCAGTAAGAGCCATACAAGCCCAATGACATGAGTTTGATCCCTGGAATTAAAGTAAAAAGCCAAATGTATCAAGTAGTATGGTAGTGCATGCCTTTAATCCCCGAACTTGGGAGGTAGAAGCAGGAGGACCTTTCTCTTGAGTTTGAAGCTAGCCTGGTCTACATAGTAAAAGATGATTGACAGTTAATGTTTATGTGACTGCTGCCAACTGGCTAAACATTCACAGCAAACATTATTGGCAGGACAGTAGTAACCTCGCCTAGATATTTGTGCTCAAATGGGTATCTCCCTCTCCTACACAGAAACAGACAGACAAACAGACATGCATATACACAGAAATTTCCACAAGTACTAGCAACTAAAGAATGGAAAAAAGACACACCATTATTTCACAGAAGAGGGAATACATGGACAGTAAACTGGAAGAGGACTGGAGAAAGAGGCTTAGCTTTATCTACAAGCCTGAAGCCCAGAATATCACCCGTGAAACCCACCTTGATGGAAGGAGAGAACTGATTCCTGCAAGTTGTCTTTCAGGTACACAACAAAGTACATAAAGTCTATTAAAACTATATAAATCAAAAAATGCTTCACAAATCTGAATTTGGGGAACAGCATATCAAAGCCACATGGATCACTAATTTATTTCCCTTGACTGACAAAAACTTAGTGTTGATGAGCTGAGCATGAAGGTGCATTCCTGTAATCCCTGTGTGCTCAGCTGGGACAGGAAGATTGCTATCAAGACAGATGGATTATGTATTCAGTACCAGGCCAGGTAGGACCTCACAGTAGGAATCTATCACAGGCAGAGCAGTGGTGGCATGTGTCTTTAGTCCCAGCATTTGGGAGGCAGAGGCAGGCAGATTTCTGAGTTTGAGGCCAGCCAGTTTGAGTTCCAGGACAGCCAGGGCTACACAGAGAAACTGTCTCAAAACAAAAAAACACAAAAATATTACAAAACAAACAATATACTACCAGTGATCTGTTTTGACCTGTGAACTACCTGGGGAAAATGTCATTATCTTCTAAAACTGAGTATGGATATACCCTCTGGCCCAGCAGTTCCACCTCTGGGTTAATTTGTAACTGATTTTCCTGAACACGAAGAACAAACTTAAGAATTCTTAACAGTAGTGGTGTTCACAAGACGTTAAGAACAGCCTCGGAGTACATTGATATCTATTAGTATGGATGTTATGAAGCAGGAAAAATGAGAGTAATAACAGTATCATGTCAGGTAAAAACTAACCCATAGAATCACCAGAGCTAACATGCATTATGAGAGTTCAAGTAAAGCCAAAAAGCAACTAGAACAGACAACATGGGTTCAGAGTTACCCATCAAGGAGCAGACACCAGCATAGATACAAGGTAGAGTCAGGAGCCTAATCTTTTATCTGAGGTGAGCTCATAAGGTACCTGTTGCCAAACCTGGTGGGCTGAGTTAGAGCCCTAGAAGGAACCAATAACCCCTGGCCTCTACACGAGTAGCCACATACACACTCATATATAAATAAATGTGAAAACCTTAACAAAAATAACCAAGTTTCCAGCTACCTAGAGAGGGCTATACAAAGACAAGGACTGAATTCAGCTTATGCACTTAGGGGAATTGGGGTCAGGCCCCATTGGGCCATCTGCCTTCCAGGTAACAAGCCTCGCTCTGTAGTTAGCTCACCTACAGACTTTGCTCCTGACTTCTGTTTCCTCTATTTATCCCCAAACTTTGTGTCCACTTCCTAGCGGACCATGACATACCATGTCCACTAAGCTAGTATCACAATGGAGTCTAGGAGTGTGGTAACCTGACATCATGGCCACCAATGGCAGAGACTCACTCAGGCACAGAGTGAAGTCTGCTGAAAGCACCAGATCAGCCTTCAGTGACTCTCATTGCCTGTCTGACATCTTGCCAAGTGTTTACTTCCTTAAAAATTTAAATGGCTTTTTATGGGACATCGTGACTACCCAACTCCTTTCCTGCTCTGTCCAGATGATTCTCCTGCATTTGTTCCTCTATACTGACCAGAAACGTTTCCACATTTGAGAAGGAAACCTTGGGAGTCAGAGTAGCTCAGTGGTAGAGTGGTTGTGTAGTGCTGTTAGGCCTGGGTTTGCTCACCAGCACTTTGAAATAAGACAAAACAAAGCAAAGCCAAGCGACACATCGTTTGCATAGTTTGTTTCTGTGATGTAAGAAGGCTCTGGCTAACAGTCTGCTCCTATTCTCATCCTGTATCTGCTGTCTCAAGTCCCTAGGCAGGGTATGTGTCACCTTGTGTTAGGGAAAGCCCTTGGCTTCTGCTCCAGGGTTAAGGAACCATCCTTCTCTGACTTGGTGTGGACCTTGTGTCTCCTGGGCTGACCAAGACTTCACTCCTCACTCAGGTTCTTAAGCTTTCTGCCAAGGTAGGCAGCCTCTGCTGGAAGGAAAGGGTTCTTGCATCTTACGTGTTTTATAAAACCTATCTGTCACTCATTTGGATTAATATTTTGAAAAATGTTTTACAGTATTAAGAAAATCTGACCTGGGCTAGGTGAGATAGCATACACTTTTAATTGTAGCACTTGAGATGCAGAGGCAGGTGGATCTCTGAGTTTGAGGCCAGCCCAGTTAGGGCTACACAAGAAGTGTCTGTTCGTCTCTCTCACATACAAAACAAACAAACAAACAAAAATACGTGCCCTAATTGCAGCTTCCTGGAGGATGGGTACAGTGGTGACCCTGAAGCCTTCAGTAGTAGAGCCCCTGTCCCGCAACTTTTACTCACCGTGTTGAAGTATTCTACACCGGTAGCTTCAAATGCCCTTGACACTGCTTGGGTAGTGGCCATGCAGGCAACAGGGTGACCATTGCCGATGGACTTGCCCATGGTGACAATGTCGGGGACAAAGTCTTTTCCCTCCAGCTGGAAGGCCCAAAAGTGCTTGCCTACTCGGCCAAAACCAACTTGGATCTCATCTGCCACAAAGAGCCCTCCGGCTCTGTGTATGTGCCTGTGGAGGACAGATGGCCAACAGGGCTGTGGTGAGAGGTAACCAGGAACTGTGGGAGGTTGAGTCCTCACCTTGGGCATATGGTTGGCCTTCTCTGGGCCATTATTTCTTTAAGGGTTTTGTTTCAGAAACTTCTGGCAGGCAGGCCAGGCTGTAGTTGAAATTTGGAATTGACCTCAGGAAACCCAGTTACCTGGAAACCTCCCTTGGGCAGAGCCTGCCCATCTACTCACTCTGCCACCTGGGAAAAGTAGCCAGCAGGGGGAATGATCTGCCCACTCACACTGGGCAGAGACTCAGCGAAGAAGGCTGCGATCTGTGGACGAGACCTGTGTCACATCTTAGGGTGTGCATCACCCTTTTGATGTGTCTAGCCCCTTGTACTTGGGGTTGCTCCAGTCAATTAAATTCACATATGCAACATGCTCCCACCTTATAAACCTTTTCTCCCCTGTCCCCATGAGGCAACCAGCACTAGTTTCACCCTCCCTAGAACAAAAATGTGGTTCTATCCTTGCCTACACCTTCCTTTAACATGTCTTGCTGACACCCATTGTCACTTCTGAGTTCACTTTGTGTCCCTGGCTACTGCAGATGCAGTATGGGATTTCTTTTTCTGTTTTTCATATTGCTCTTAGGTGGATGCTTCAATCCAGACATGGAGGTCATATTTGTCTTAACTTAAAACCCATGCGTGATTCCCCATAGTGTTTCCTCTTGGGGCTTTTTTGAAGGCTTCTCTGGCACATTGGATAGCTGATGGAATGGGAAATTCATATTTACTTATCTTTTGGGTTTTTGAGACAGGGTTTCTCTGTATAGCCCTGGGTATATTGAGACCAGGCTGGCCTTGAACTTAGAGATAATGCTTATGTCTGTCTCCCAAGTGCTGGGATTAAAGGCATGCTCCACTATGGCCATCTTGGGAAATTGGTTCTTTAGAAGTGTCTGTGGAGGGGCTGGTGAGATGGCTCAGCGGGTAAGAGCACTGATTGCTCTTCCAAAAGGTCATGAGTTCAAATCCCAGCAACCACATGGTGGCTCACAACCACCCATAATGAGACACACCCTCTCAAGGGTGTGTCTGAAGACAGCTACAGTGTACTTAATAATAATAAATGATAAATAAATTAAAAAAAAAAAAGAAGTGTCTGTGGAGCATAAAAGACCTTCACCTGGTTCTGCTGTCTTCTTTCCCAAACTTCTGTTTGCTGGTTACTGCTTCAGTCTTTTTTTGGGTGGGGGCGTGAGACAGGGTTTCTCTGTATAGTCCTGGCAGTCCTGGAACTCACTTTGTAGACCAGGCTGGCCTTGAATTCAGAAATCCACCTGCCTCTGCCTCCCAAGTGTTGGGATTAAAGGTGTGAGCCACCACCACCCGGCACTGCTTCAGTCTTAAGATAACCCGGTCTTAAGATAACTGTGGGGAGGCAGAGGCCTTGGTCTCCCAGGGTGTAACACTACCATCTGTCTCTCCACAGAACCCCCATAGACTGCCCTGAAAAGGCAGCCCCATGGTCCCTGTCTCTAGGCTTCCCCCGTAAAATACATCAGCCATACAGCCCAAGAGTGAGAGAACAGCCAGTCCTCAGGTCTCCTCACCTTCCTTGTCTATCTGCCTCTGCCTGCTGAAAGCTGGGATTTAAGATGTGTGCCACCCACACCAGGCTTCCCATCTTTAGTTTGACTTTTTAAAAAAATCCTGGGGCTGGAGAAATGGCTCAGTGGTTAAGAGCATGGTTGCGCTTTCAAAGGACCTGAATTCAATATCCAGCGCCTATATGATGGCTCACAACCATCTATAACTCTAGTCCCTAGGGATCCAACACTCTTCTAGCCCCCATTGTGCACAGACATACATGTAGGCAAAACACCCATACATACAAAATACTGAAAGAATTTAAAGTGATTTTGTATAGGGTCTCACTAAGTTGCTCAGGCCAAGGAGTGGTTACCTTCCTGCCCTTCTCTTGTGCACTGCTGATGATGTGCTTCACTTCGCTGGCATAGGCCTCTGCTGGATTGGGGTGGTCTTCCCGGTAAGGGCCCCGATAGGTGTCTGGGAGAGGTGCCTGTAGGGAGAGGCTGCCATGTCATCTAAGTTTAGGGATGGAAACTGACCTGTTGCTGATGGCAGGTGTGCATACCACATGGACCCATTCCTTCTGCCCATCCAGATTCCGGAACTTGTAGGGACTGATGTCAATCAAGGAGCTCAGGTGACCATGATAAGCACTAGGGAGAAGGAGGATATGGGCATAGGCCCCCATAAATGGTGGCATTTAATCCTGGCTCAGCCTTAACCACTATCTGCCATTTTTGAATACAAAACACATGGAAAGTCAATCTTTTTGACTCAGGTACTGAGCCCTTGAGCTGAGGATGAATGCAGGCTTGGAGTGGCTTCCTGAAGGCCACTTACTGGCATGTCACAGTTCTAGTCACCTGACCACTCTAGGTTCAGTTTTCTACTCTGTAAAGTAGGGACATAGGGTCATAGTACATCTTAAGTCTTAACTCATTTCTAATGCCCTTTGGTCTCTGGCTCAGTCAGCTGAATCTCCAAGTGCTGCTGGCTGATTTCACTCTTAGAAGGGTGGGCTGTAGACAAGGCCTCCAGGGAGTGTCAGTGGAGTCTGGTTTTCAATCCTCACTGGTTTCCAATGCCCCTGCCTCCCTCCTCTTCTCACCTACAGGCCCAATGTCAGAGCCTCATTGACCCCTAACAGGCCTGTGGATCCCAGGTTCTGGAGAAGCTGGGCAGTGAGTTGTACTTACTGGTCTAATACCACCACATCCTGGTGTCCTGTGTACTGTCGAGCTAGTCTCAAGGCCAGGTCGTTGGCTTCTGACCTGTGACAGAAAATATGGGCATGGCTCAGAAGACTCAAGCACTTCCCAGGGAGAAGGAATTTTTCCAGGATTGAGAGCCTCCTCAGGACGCCATTCCCTTGGCAAACATCCGGTGGCTTCTGTGCATCAGGAGCAGGGTGAAACAGAAGGTGCCCTCTAGAAACTTGCATTTGGATTTATTTATCTTCTTCATTTTGTTTTCAAGACAGGGTTTCTCTGTGTAGTTCTGGCTGTCTTGGAACTCACTCTGTAGACCAGGCTGGCCTTGAACTCAAGAGATCTACCTGCCTCTGCCTCCCAAGTGCTGGGATTAAAAGTCTGAGCCACTACCAGAGCCTCATGTATCCATCGTGAAAGCCAAACAGTGAAGACAGAGTGCTCATTTCTGAAAGTGCCAACACTGGGCACGGGGTGTGAAGGAGACCCAAATGAGGCTCCATGTAGTAACAGGGTGTGATGGGGTAAACTGTGTTCTCCTAAAACGACTATGTTGAAGCCTTAACTCTCAGTACCTCAGAATGGAACTGTATGTGGCTTTGCTTGGAGAGGCCTTTAAACAGGTTAAAGGAGGCACCTGGGGCAAGTCTCAACCAGTGTGATTGATGTATATATGAGAAGTGACTTGGATTCCCAGAGATACCAGGGCATTTGCACAGATGCTGTGAGCGGGGTGAGAAGGCAGTCATGCCAGTTAAGGAGCAAGGTCTCAGCTCATAGACCCTGACCATGGTCATGGACCTATAGTTTTCAGAACTTTGCGAAAATACATTTCTCTATTTTTCTTTTCTTTTTGAGATACAATCTCTACATAGCCCTGAGCTGTCCTGGAACTCACTGTGGCTAGGCTGGCCTCAAACTTACAGAGATCCCCTGCCTTTGCTTTTTTTTTTTTTTTTT
>NW_022196911.1:46638409-46653717 GCF_008632895.1 Mastomys coucha | reverse complement strand
GCAGGTGGATTTCTGAGTTCGAGGCCAGCCTGGTCTACAGAGTGAGTTCCAGGACAGGCAGGGCTGCATAGAGAAACCTTGTCTTGTAAAACAAAAAACAAACAAACAAAAAAAGGTGGGCGGCATCGATCCCATTACAGATGGCTGTGAACCACCATGTGGTTGCTGGGAATTGAACTCAGGAACTCAGGAAGAGCAGTCAGTGCTCTGAATCTCTGAGCCATTTCTTTCTTTTTTTTTTTTGCCCCTGCCTTTGAAGTGCTGGGATTAAAGGCACACCCCACCATGCCTGGCCTGAGAAAATACATTTCTATTCCTTAAGCCCCAAATCTGCAACCTTTTATTATGGCTGCCCTAGCAGTCATTACAGTGGGGCCAGTGATACATCTGCAAAGAGGTAATACTTGACTTAAGTCCCAAGGAAGATTTTAGGACTCTGGAGCAGACCACACAGGTCCTGTTCTGTTTGGTATGCTCGGGTAGCCGAGAGAAGGAAGCTGGGGCAGAAAAGTGGTGAGAAAGCAGGGCCATGCTCCAGGGGCTGAGAGAAGCAGCCTCAATTATCTCCCTATCAGCAGCATGCAAAGCCAGAAAAGGATGAAGCAGAGAAGTATGCGACTGACTCTGCCCTCATTTTAGGAGGCTATGTCTAAAGGAAATGAGGTGGGAGTGAAGAAGCCTGGATGCTGCCTAGGTAAGAGCCATGGGGATGAGCTAAGAGATCCTGGGGGCAGATTATGTAGGAGAGTGTGTATGTGGATGGTGAATGTGTGTGTAGGAGAATAGGGTACCAGAGAGAACCAGTACTGGAAGCTCACATGAGCATTGGTAGAAGGCAGTTCTTTATTTTAAAATTTATTTTATTGCTTTTGTTTTGTTTTGTTTTTGAGATATGGTTTCACTGTTTCCCTGCCTGGTCTAGAATTCACTATATAGAGAGGCTGGGGGCTGGCCAGATGGCTCAGTGGGTAAGAGCACCGACTGCTCTTCCGAAGGTCCTGAGTTCGGATCCCAGAAACCACATGGTGGCTCACAACCACCTGTAATGAGATCGGATGCCCTCTTCTGGTGTGTCTGAAGACAGCTACAGTGAATTATGCCAGAGCGAGCAGGGCCCGCAGAGGTCCTGAGTCCAATTCCCAGCAGCCACACACATGATGGCTCATGGCCATCTGTACAGCTACAGTGTACACATAAAATAAATAAAATTAAAGAAATTAAAAAAAAAAAAAAGGCTGGCTTTGAACTTTCAGAGATCTGCCTGCCTCTGCCTCCTAAAGTGCTTGGATTAAAGGTGTGTGCCAACATGTCCAGGAGAAAGCAATTCTTGGTTGTTTTTTGAATATGTGAAGTTGGAGATGACTGTTAGATGTCAGAGTTCTACTTAGAACCTTAAGTGGAACACACCGGAAGCATCTGGGTCTTTGTTTGTTGTTTTGGTTTTTGGAGACAAGGTTTCTCTGTAGCCCTGGCTGTCCTGGAACTCACTCTGTAGACCAGGCTGGCCTCCAACTCAGAAATCCGCCTGCCTCTGCCTCCCAAGTGCTGGGATTAAAGGCGTGCATCACCACTGCCCAGAAAAGATTTATTTATTTTTATGTATGTGAATACACTGCTGCTGTCTTCAGACATACCAGAAGAGGGCATCAGATCCAGTATCTGGGGTTTAAAAACATTTTATTTTTAAGTGAATGCGTTTGTGGGTATATTGTTTGTGCAGTGCCAAAGGAAGCCAGAAGAGGGCGCTGAGGTAGTTACAGGAGGTTGTGAGCCATCTGATAATGGGTGTGCTGGCAACTGAACTTGGGTCTTCTGCAAGAACACCAAGTGTTGTTCTTAACCACTGAGCCATCTTTGCAACCTCCCCACCTCTTTATTTCAATTAAAAAATGTATTTTATGGGGCTGGAGAGATGGCTGTTAAAAGCACTGACTGATCTTCCGAAGATCCTGAGTTCAAATCCCAGCAACCACATGTGGCTCACAACCATCCCTATTGAGATATGATGCCCTCTCCTGGTGTGTCTGAAGATAGCTACAGTGCACATACAATAAAAAAATTATTTTAAAAAATGTATTTTATCTGTATGGGTATTTTGCCTGTGTATGTGCCTGGTGTCCCTGAAGGTGCCCGTTGGATTCTTTGGAACTAACTGTAGTTACGGATAGAGAGTTGTGAGTGGCCATGTAGGTTCTTGGAATCAAACCTGGGTCCTCTGGAAAAGCAGCCACTGTTCTTAACTGTGGAGCCATCTGGGTTTGGGATACAGATTTTTGAGTTATCAGCACATGGATGACATTTATTCTAAGCAGACAGATGAGGTGACAGAGGGGAAAACAGGAGTGGAACCTGCCCCACAGAGCAGAGGAGGTGTGGCCCTGGCAGCTGGTAGACACCAGAGCCTGGAAGCAAGAGGAAAAAGCATCTTTCACATTGATGAGAAACAGTAATGGAGCAGAGAGGCCACAGGACGTCATAAAGTCACTGGAACCCACACAGAGCACCTGTCTTTCTTGTGCCCAATGCCCCGTTCTTTACAAGAGGTTCCAGCCTAGGCTCTTTTGTCTCCTAGCCTGCTTTCCTTTTCCTCCCCTCCTTCCCTTTTTAATACTGTGGTACTAGGGATGACAAAGCCTTTGCACATAGGTAAGGGCTCCTACCAAGATGGTTTGCTTCCTTTGAAGTTCTTCAGGAGACTGAAGGCTAAGTGGCGGTGATACCTGAGATTGTTACTGTAACCCAAATGCTACTTGTTGGGATGTTCTTTCAGAGCTGATGACCACCCTCCCAATTCTGTCATCACTGCCACTCCCCATGCACCTGCCCAACCCTTGGGCTCCCATCTGTAGCATCACCTTCCTGATTAAAGCCTTTCATGGGGGTCAGGGGTGGGGGGCTGGAAAGATGGCTCAGCTGTTAAGAGCACTGGCTGCTCTTCTACAGGATCTATTTTCAGCCCCATACATCAGACCACAACTGTCTATAACTGCAGTTCGAAGATATCTGGAACCATCTTGAAACCACCTTCTGGGCTCCCAGAGCATAAGACATGTACATGATGGATAGATATATGTGCAGGCAAACACTCACTCCTAGTAAAGATACACATCAAACACTCATCAGCACTAGGAAGAAACAAAACCATCCCCACCCCCAGTGCTCTGTAGCTTTTTAGTGTTTCATTGTTTTTGTTTTCTGAGACAGGGTTTATTTAGCCCTGCCTGTCCTGAAACTCACTCTGTAGACCAGGCTGGCTTTGAACTCAACAGAGACCCACCTGCCACTGCTCAGATTAAAAGTGTCTGCCACCACTGCCTGGCCTCTAGTGGTCTGAAGTTAAAAACCGCTCCTCCTATTTGACTACAGCCCTGGATCCTCTCCCAGGGTCTGCTCACTCTTTCCTCTTTCTTGTTTGGTTCACCAACATTCCTTGCCCCTTCATGCCATAAGGCCTTAGCCCAGGCTGTGCCTGGTGGTGACCAACCTAGACAAAAATCCTTTCCCCAGAGTGACAGCATCCTTCCTTCTTCCCATCTCCCTAGCTACCTCCTCAGGAGCTCTTAGCATCGACACAGAGGCACAGTCAAGTCAGGTCCCCTGCTGCTTCTAAGCCTCATTACTTAGTTCTTGCTTCAGAAAAGGACACTTCCATAATTTTACATTTCTCTGAAGAACCACTTGATGTCCTCTGTAATTTTTTTTTTTTTTTTTTGGTTTTTTGAGACAGGGTTTAGCTGTCCTGGAACTCACTCTGTAGACCAGGCTGGCCTCGAACTCAGAAATCCACCTGCCTCTGCTTCCCAAGTGCTGGGATTAAAGGTGTGCGCCACCACCGCCCGGCATGTCCTCTGTAATTTTACATTTCTCTGAAGAATCACTTGATGTCCTGTAAGCTTGCTGAGCCACCTGAGGGCTGAATCCACAAGAATAAATAAACCCATTACTTCACCAAGTCCCAAGGTGCCTAGAAGGGAGGTGATGGTGTCCTCTACAAAGGAAGAAGTGGGAGCCAACTGGAAAAGCTCCGGGTCTGTAACCCAGAAGCTCAGGAGCCTTGCCATGAAGTTGGCTCCTCCCTCCCAGGATGCTTCTCTACACTGCACCCACATGGATGAGTCTCTTCTTTGCACTTGTTCTCAGCAGCGTGTTGTCTGCTGTTCACTTACCCAGAATTCAGGAAATAAAACACAGAAAGCTTCTCCGGCAGGGTCTCTGACAGCCTCTGGGCGTAGTCCACGATGTTGTCATGCAGAAATCGGCTGTTGGTGTTGAGCACCAGGTTCTGTTCATGTGCAGCTTGGACCACGGTAGGGTGGCAGTGCCCAACTGCAAGAGGGGCATCTCCATATGGCCAACTTCACCCAGCCAGCCCCACCAGATGCCCCCTCAGCTCCATCTGCAAACCCATCCAGGGGAGATGAAGTTAATGAAGGCAAGGCAAGGTGGAAAGAGGGGAGTTAGTGATGGGGTGGGGAAGCACAGAGATGCTGATTCTGGAGTGGAAGGTCTTGAGAATCCAGAAGGAAAAGAGGGTCCTGTAGAAACGCTATCTAGAAAACAAACGTTTTTAGAGGCATATTTTGAGACTCAGCTGGAGGGGAACTGTCAGAGGGTCAGCCATGGGAATAGCATACTTAGCTCACCATGTGCCAAGATGGTCAAAACAAGTTAGCAATAATTAACACAGTTACCTAGAACACCGGGTGGTGAGTCTCTACCAAAAAGGCTCAGGATTAATTTCTTCTGTGAGACAGGGTCTCTCTATGAGGCCTTAGTTGTCCCTGAAACTTGCAATGTAGACCAGGCTGGCTGTTAACTCAAGAGATCCCCCTGCCTCTGTGCCCTGAGTGCTGGGAGAGTCTTGGGTTTTAACCTTTACCTGCCTGCAATGCTCCTTCTAACGTAAAGCCTCCTTGTCCTCCACTAGCTTGGTAGCCCCAGTTGGCTGAATTCATAGTTTCCTGTGGCCCCTATAGTAGTCAGTATGGGTGAAGGCCTGTTGTCATCCCCCTGCACAAGGCCAAGATGACCTCACTACATCTGTGGTCATGGATGGGCGGACTGTATCCCTAGCTTGCTGTGAGTTCCACGTGCAACTTGGATCCTGGCATGTGAACCTCTCATGCCTGCCTGGTTTAGCACAGCTACGGTGTGGAGTCTTTTCAGGCTATTTCACAAAGACTGGCGTCCCCTCATGAGCATCTGATTCAGTTCTGTTCAACCCAGGCTGTCAGTCAGATCTACTGTCTCACCAAGGGTCAGGAGGTATCATACTGACCGTGAGCCACGTTGTTGATACAGTCCAGGTACTCTCGCCCCTGCTCATCGTACAGGTACTGCCCTTGGCCTCGGATAATCTTAACAGGATCCTCAGGAAAAAAGAGTCTGCAGGAAGAGCTGTGGGGACAGGCAAAGAGTCGACAGCCCTGTCTGAACACTGAAGGGTGAATCCCACTCATTACAACCCCCTTCACTTCTTCCTGATTCCGGAATGGACAAAAGATTGCAGGGCACAGTTTGACTTCCCTGCCTCCCCATTCCTGAGAATAGGACCGAGCAGAAAGTTGCTGAGACAAAACTATTTAAGCCTTGGTGGCCCTCTCAGTTTTGCTTGCACACACATCAGCTCCCCCCAGGCCTGGAGAAAAAGGCTTCGGAATGGCTTCCCGAAGAAAAGCCCCTTGTTAGGAGCTGCATCTCAGCCCTCAATATTCCTTGCCATCCCAGTGGCCCCTGCCGTCCCTGGCAGTAGCTCCTAAGCTCCAGCCATAAGCGTCTTTCCACGTGGCACCGAGGGTACCCCTCACACGCCAAGAGCAGACTTCCTCTCCCGCTGCTTGTGACATGACTGCCCACCCCAGGCCAGGCCCAGCTTCTTATGCAGGACGCTGCCAGGGGCAAAGCTCGCTCCACGAGGCAGGGGACGCCCCGGAGTTGCGGGGTGGTTCACGGTCGCTTCTAGTGGGCTGAGAGAGGCGAGGAAGTCAGGGACTCGGGGCGGGCGCCATACGCGCCTTCGGAGCCCACACCCGGTACCTGAGCAGTCGACTTCTCAGGTCCAGAGTGACGGCCTTGGCGCGCGTGTCCGCGGCCATGGCGCCGAGCGGTCAGCCAGTATTCAGACGCTGCGCGTTTGGCTCCGCCTCCGCTCTTACGTCAGCTCTGGGTGGGGCTCCAGTGCTGGTCCCGCCCCCAGGAGCTTCTTTCCCTGCTGTTCAAGCAACCTGCAAGCACGACCATTTGTCATCACGGGCGGATACTCCGCGCTGAACCTGGGTCGTACCTTGCCCTTCTTCTCTCCCACCCCCGAGGTTTCCCTCCCAGGAATGTGTCCCTACCCCGGGTGAAGCGGGACTCTAAACTGCGGCTAGTCACGCCCGAGCAGGTTGCCTTCTCTGCGCTTAAAACGTGACGCCCTGTGAGGGCAAATTACTGGCACCCTGGAAGGACAAAGGCCTTCTCAGCATGGCGCTGAAGAGTTGGGTGCTACTGCTGGGGCAGACCACGGAGATCTCTAGAGATTCTCGCTAGGATCAGACAGGGTAAACTTGACATGTCGCTACAGGAAGAGAATTTTGCAGTGGGCAAATAGGAAGAGGGTTGGAAAACTTGTGAGTCCTACCTTATGTACTGTGCAGGAGACAGGCCCAGAAAAGAAGGAGCACACAATAGGCCCGCTGCAGAGGCTGGACTAAAACAAGGTCTCCTGGACTTCTAGCACACTGAATGACAAGAGACCTCTGTGGTCCCAGAGGTGGGAGAGCAGAGATACTCCCTCAGGGGTTGAGCGCTGGGGCTGACTGCCTTGATGAACCCTGGAACAAAGGCTTGAGAATGCCCCTCAGCAGGTTGGGGCATTCTTGTCCACATGCCAGCCTGCACCCCCATTCTCCAGTAGCTTATTTCTTCTCTTTCCTAGAAAACTGCAAAATGCTTACAGCACTTATTAAAGAACAGCACTTATATTCTTGCGGGTTTTGTTTGTTTTTATTGTGGTAAAATATACATAAAAAACGAGCCATTTTGAAGGGTACAATTCAGCTGCATTAGTACATTCTCAGTGTTGCATCCTGTCACCAACACCCAGCCATAGAGCCCTTCCATCTTCCCAAACTGATCCGAGTTTCATGTTTTTAACCATAAACCTACCAAGGAGCCCATCTTCCTATTCAGAAATGGCCTGTCCTTCTTGCCCTTGGCCCCATCCTCTCTCCATTTTCTGACATCTGTTCTTCAAGGCAACACTGGAGGCCGAGAGGGCAGAGGCCGAGAGGGCAGAGGCTGAGAGGAGGAAGGGACTGAACAAGACTTGGATACAGTGGGGGGCATGGTGGTGCAAGCCTGTAATCCCAGCACTTGGGAAGCTGAGGCAAAAAACGGCAACTTTGGGCCCAGCCTAGGTTATGTATCGAGACCCTTTCACAACCAGCAAGCAAGCACTCCCCGTGCCCAACCCTTGAGTGGAGAGCAGGGGTTTCTCAGCTGGCATCACAGAGAGCAGCTTCACCACTGGGCATGTCCGGTGTCCTGGATTTAAGGTGTGTGCTAACCTTGACTGTTCACTGAGTGCCAGGAGTGTCCCCCAATCCTGTGACAACTCAAAGCTTACTTTAAGGACAGGAAATCTAGTAAGGTCGCTTCTCTCAAGCCTCGGAGCCATCTGTCCACAGGGACAGTCATCTTGTTGGTTTCTTTAGCGGCTATGGAACACAGGATAGTCAAGGACTCAATAAACAGACTCCTCCCTTCCAGAGTTATTTGACTCAACGGAGACCTTCGTGGTAGGGAGAACCAAGGCCTCTCAGTCCTTGAGGATCCTTGGTGAGGCAGGTCACTTCCCAGCGTCTCACTTGGGACCTTGAACATTCTCTCTGTCTTCACTTCAGGCGTGCATGTCCATTTGCAAGGAAGGATACAAGGTATGAGTCCACACGGGGGCAGTAACAGGCCAAGAATGGCCCAGGGCAGCCAGCCTGAGAGGTGAAAGGGAGAACTTTGTGGCTTCATCCTCTAGAAAGCTCTACTTGCTGTCCACCCATTGTCAGGGGTCTGCCTCGCAGATTCCATGCGTTGCTAAACAATTCTGAAGAAAAATTAGGGGACCTCCAAGAGCACGGGTTCAATCCCAAGCCTGTCATTCTATCCTGGCTGTGTATCCCTGAGCAGATGACTACCCACTGCAAGCCTCAGATTTCCTTTAATGGACACGGTGATACCTCCCCCCGCAGCCCCTTTCTTCACAGGACTGACAAGGGGATCAAATGGTGTTGTTCTTAGAATGAAGGAGGAGTGCTGACTGTGGGATGTGGTGGGCTTGGGAGGCTATGCTGTGCTCCAAAGCAGGCACTGACACCAATCAATGAGCCACTTGGTCATCTTGGCCCACTATATTCGTCCTCGTCCTCGTCCTAGTCCTCGTCCTCCTCCTCGTCCTCGTCGTCCTCCTCCTCCTCCTCCTCTTCTTCCTCCTTCTTCTTTCTTTTCTTCTTGGTTTCCTAATTGACCCAGTTTACTAGAGAACATGGTCTGCTGTTTATTGCCAACTCCTCAGGGGGACAGAGGTAGGGACTTGACGTCACCTGTGTGTGGCTGGGCCTTTGCTTAGCAAAGAATGCATGTGTCCGGTTTGGGGAGTGTGGCCCTCCTTGGATCTCTGCCCTTGGAGGAAGGGGGACAGAGACACTGTTATTGCCACTCCTGTTTTTTTTTTTTTTTTTTTCTACACACAGAGAAAGAGCTTGGTTTTGTCATCTATGAAAATGGGCACGTTTGTTGGGCATCTTTCTTCAGGTTGCTGTAAGGACAGGGAAAGGGAGGCATGGGCCCACTCTGCAGGACTGTGGTTACTGCTTGGTCTTGGAGCAGATAGAGCGAGGACTGCCGACCACAGGCACTTTGGGGCGTCTGACCTGCCCTAGGCTCTCTGTGTATATTCCACAAAGCTGAATCTTACTGAACCACACCGGAATGTTAAGCATTACTGTCTCAATGCTACAGATTGGGTGGCATTATTTAAGATGCTGTAACAAGGGCTAAGATTGTGGCTTTTTTGGTTAAGTCCTTGCCTAACAGGCATAAAGCCTTAGGTTCGAATCCCAGCACTGTATAAGTCAGACACGGTGGTGTACAACTATAATTCCAGCACTTGAGAGTAGAGACTGTAGGGCCAGAACTCTAAGGTCATCCTGAGCTACATAGTGAGTTCAATGCTAGCCTGAGCTACAAGAGAGCCATTTTTATTTTATTTTATTTTTGAGGGCTACAGCAAAATCTAATTTCCCATATTTTCTCATTTAAACACGACAATGACACTTTCCCCATTGAGAGGTGGGTTTATCTTCAACTGGGCTGAATCTCTGGCTCTGGTAGGAAGTGGCAGTATGTGACTTTGAAGGCTTGGTCATATGAGGTGACATAGCTTTCTAGGAATCCTGCTGCCAGGCTGTAAGGCAGCCCAGGCCATGCAGAAAAGTCACAGGTAGGTAGGTGTCATGATCATTGGATCCTAGCTGACAGATGAGGGAGAATCCACGTGAGACCTATTCAGACAAATCCCTGAATCCTTAGAACCGAGAGAATGGACATTTGGAGGCAACAAAATTGGGGTGTCTTTGCTGAGCACAACAGAAGGGAATACAGAGGCTCAGTAACAGGATGTGACCGGTCTCAGAATTCTGCTGGCATGTGTGAGTCCAGGTCTTGAGCCTGTCTCCTCCTATCTCCTACCCGGAATATATCCTCTGGTTTGGAGGAAGGCTCCGACCCCCAGGGAGAGCCCCTTTGCCTCTCCAGTAAAGAACCATTGGAATGAAACTCAGCCAGAGGTGACCAGGGAAGTCTGCAAGTGACAGGCACACCAGACACACATTTGTGGTTTATTACTCATGGTACACAAGGAGAGATGAGAAGCCGTGGATAGAGCAGGAGCTAGGAACCTTCGTTAGAGGTGTTCAAGTCCTTCCACAGAGGGCAGGGGTTTCAGTCACAGATGTTTTGCTCAGGCTTGCCTGGGTGGGGTCGGGGGGACCAGCCTTCAGGTTCATGGTGTCTGTACCATTTACTAGGAGGCCTGTTTCTGTCAGGCTGGCCAGAGGTCTAGGTGGGAGACCTGAGACACAAGTTCTGAACAGGAGGCCTGTCTCCCTGGGACTGACAAAGCCCCTTCCTGTTCCTGCTCTGGGTGAGGCAGTAAGGAGACTGGGAGTAACTAGTGGGTCTGAGTCTCTTCACCCTACAGTCAGGGTTCCCGGGGCTGCCTGCAGCTGGCTGCACACCGAGGTATCCACAGAACCCTGCCATTTCCCAAGGCCTGAGGATACAAGCTCCTGTGTCAGGGTGGCTTCTGGAAGCCTACTGAAGAACTTGGGTGGAGCAAGGCCTTCTTGGGGTCCTTTCCATTGCCTTCTCCCCAAGTGCTGGACACTAGGAATCTTTGCCTGCCCCGTTGAACATAGGGTCCAAGTGCAGCTGCCTACGGCACAGTCCAGAGGCAAGAGGGTCCAGCAGTTGTCCAAGGGGGTGCTGTTGGAGAGTGAGAAGCTGGGGCAGTGGGGTTTCAGGGAACAGTTGTTGCAAGTCTCTGATAATCAGGTGATTGTAAGCCCAACCTGGAGTCTGTCCAGCCTCACCCGAGCCAGGCGTTTTCACCCTCGTCGTCTTCCCTGGGAAAGCGAGGCCCTGCTGAGGGGCCTTCAAACACAAGCTTCCCCGGAGCGGCCTGTCTGCGTTCCTGCCGGCTTCCTGTGCAGATTGTCCAGGGGCTGGTTGGCACACTTGCAAATGTTACACGGCCACAGTTGGCACATCCCATAAAAAAAGTTCAATATATTACTGTTTTGTTTTTACATGAGTTAAAAACATCCAAACGGATCTGTACAGGTCAGGAGCTAGGTCTGAGGGTCACTGGAAAAGGAGGGAGAGATGGAAGGTGGTGAGGAGACGGGAAGATCCTGTGGTCCCCACTAGGTGCATCTACCCTCTGATGTGTTCAGGAACAAGCACAGCCCCCTTTTCTTTCTAGCCCCCTTTTCTTTCTAGCCCCCTTTCAGTGTGGGACAGGAAAATAAGTCCCAGGAAACTCCCTGATGGTTTTGAACTGGTAGGGCCAAATGCCAACCAAGATCCAGATGACCAGCAAGGCAGATAACACACATCAGCCAGGACCGAGATCCAAGCCTTGGCCATGTGACCACAAAGTCACACACATCTTTGGGAAACATGACTATTCAGTCACTGTGTGAGACAGTGGTGTAGAGACTCAAACCTCTTCATGATGGCGCCTGGTCCCCCATGGGTTCTCTCTGTCTCTCTAACTCTCTCATCCCAGCTCCTCCAGGCCTACCCTTGAGAACCTTTCCTGCACAGTACCTTATGCCAGCAACCAGGCACAGGCAACCCGTCGGGGCCCTGGAAAAGAAGAAGGTTTAAATGACAGGAGTGGGAGGCTGATGGTCTCTCCATACCTCCCCCACCTCCCCACCCCTTCCTGGGACTTTGGGGAGATGTAGCCAAGTAGTTGTTACTTAAAGCCACTGGACTGCACTGAGGCAGGGCTGGGTGTCTCCTTGTCATCTGAGGACATACTGTCCCCTCATTGTTCTGTTCTCTTATGCTGCGCTGTGGGGACACTTGAATAATGGGCAGAAAGAGGACACTCTGACATAATGGGCACTGTGCCAGGCTCTTGTCAGCCAGAAGAGGGCCTGGTCCTGTGAAGGGGTCGCAAGGCTTCCTGCCTCCCAAGAGTGACATCCAGGAGACCCTGAGCATTTTCAGACTTTAGGCAGGAAGGCCTCTGAGAGAGTGGCATCTCTCCAGTCTTTCCCAACCACTTTGATCAGATCTGGGAGGAAGACAGTGTCATGGGGTGACCTTTGGACATTAGAGGTGAGGTTGTCTGGAGACCCCAACAATGTCCACCCAACCATTGGACATAAACAGGCGTGGATTTCCTCAGGAGGCCTGGAGGGTTGGAGTGCTGGAGGTGAACAAACAAAATGTAAAGTCCCTGGGGGAACCTGAGGCATAAACACTCCACTGTGTTCCAAAGCACAGATAAAGGGAAAATGCATGGGACACGCCCCCTGAGCCCCTTCCAAGTACATGCTGGGGCACGGTTTGGGGACCAGAAGATGGGGAGAGGAGAAGAGGGTTAGAGTGCACCAGAAGGCAGAAATGAGGAAGAGAGGGGGCAGAACCAGCAGCCCAAAGCAACCCAAAAGGTCCAGCATTGCACACACAGCACACAGCAGCCAGACTGCGTACCACAGGGCA
Source organism: Mastomys coucha (assembly GCF_008632895.1). NCBI lineage: Eukaryota > Metazoa > Chordata > Mammalia > Rodentia > Muridae > Mastomys > Mastomys coucha. The sequence continues at coordinate 46,641,444 of NW_022196911.1, read as the reverse complement.
GGGCCTGAGGCCCTTCACAAGGCCCGGGGAGCCTGGTGCCCCTTGCTTGCCTCCACACCGAGGACGTTCCTGTATTAAAGACAAAGGCTTACTCACTTGGAGAAAGTCTGGGTCCAGGCTCTGTGGAAGCAGGACTGGACTTCTTCACCCTCTCAGCTCAGCTCGCTCCCCCCTCCTCTGTGTGTGTGTGTGTGTGTGTGTGTGTGTGTGTGTATGTGTGTGTGTGTATGTGTGTGTGTGCGCGCGCTCGCGCACACACGCGTGTGTACATGAGTGTGGAGATCAGGCCCTCAGGCACCTTCTAGCTTTTGTTTGAGACTAGGTGTCAGTTGGCCTGGAACTTTGGCATGTAGGCAAGGCTAGCTGGCCATCGGGCTCCAGAGATTTGACTGTCTCTACCACCCCAGCACACACCTCCATGCCTAACTTTCCACGTGGGTTCTAGGAATATGAACTCAGGTTTTCATATATGCAAGGCAAGTGCTTTACTGCTTGAGCCTCTCCTTAGTCCTGGCTGCCTGTGCTCGAGACAGAGTCTCTATGCAGCAGAGGCCTCAAAGTTTCTGTCCTCCTGTCTCAAGCTCCTGAGTGCTGGGATTACAAGCTTTTTTTTTCCCCCTCACATTAATAATATCCCAGACCCACCTGGAGGGAAGAGAGGAAGGTACAGAGGGTTGAAGGAATCACTGGAGGCCAGGAGACTGAGTAGAGGTCCCTGACTGGGTCAGACTGCCTGCTTCTCAAAGCCCTGCCTGGGAGTGAACATCTGGATGGTTTAGTGTGGAGACCTAGCTCTTTCATTTGCCTGTCCTTTCTGAACACCACTTATAGGCACTGATATGTAAACCCTTCAGCTTTCTAGAAAAAAACTTCCAGCAACTGAACTATAGGAGTTTCACTACCAGGCTTGGTGGGTTTGCAAGAGCTACTGCCGTCAGGAAGTGAGACAGGTAAGTGGGGAGTGGAAAAGGAAGGAGCTGCATGTTTCCTGAGGGGACTGGGGAAGAGGCTAGGCTGTCAGGGGAAGAGAGGATACTGGAGGGAAAAAGATACGGAAGGAGAATGAGAGACCTAGGGCGGGCAGGGTGGCCTGACTTTCCCAGTGACTGAGGAAGTCCCATCTCACAGTCCAGAGGAAGCCAGACCCCAGTGAGATCTTAGGCAGCCATGGTCAAGGTAGGGGAGGGGGGTCCGACACTCACTGACTTTGCCCCCATCAAATCTGTTAATCTGCTAGGCTTCCCTTCCCAGCCCCTAGCCCCCTCCCAGAGCACCCTCAAATTACTGACGATGCTGGGAAAAACCAGTTCTGTTCTTGGTCTTGGATCCTCTCCATCCCTACCCAAGGTTGGCCCATCTCTGCTTTGAGGCTGAGTAGGGAGAAGACAGTAGTGACCCAGAGGGAGGTAAACGCTTACTGGCCAGGCCTCCATCACCACCGGAGGGCTGCATCTCTCAGCCACGCTGATGGGAATATCAGGACCATAGCATAAGAAGCTCTGATGCTGGCTATGGCACCCACAGCTGCTCAGAACTCCATCCTGCTGAGACACCTACCACGGGGCATGGCTGGTCAAGGCCCGGTGGGCCTGGCTCCCCCTTCTGGCCCTTCACTCCTTTTCGGCCAGGAACTCCTCGCTCCCCCTGTGTAAGAAGGAGATGGTAGGGTGGTTGTGGTTGCTGGGCTTGGGCCCCCCTCCACCACCTCTCAGTGAGATACCTCAGGGTCCAGCAGTAACCAGAACCTGCAGCTTTAGGCCCAGCCTCCACCTCCCCACCTGCTTGCCCCATCTCCCTTCCCCCTCACCTTTTCTCCACGTTCACTTCGGTCACCCTTCTCTCCCCTGGGTCCAGGGAAACCCTGACAGATGGATGAGAGGTTAAGCCTGAAGTGAGAGCTGAGTCCACTTCTCTGTGACCTACCTGATGCCTCACCCATCACACTCCTTCATCCACACATAACTGGCACAAACTCCCAAGCTGTGGTTGTTAGCGTATGTGCCTGCTGGGTACCATGTGGGCCCCCCAGCTCTGCTCCTGGCTAGAAACCCTGAGGGAGGCTGGTTTTTCTCCTGGAGAGGGACTTTTTTCCTCCTGCCATGGCCAGACACAGCTGGTCCTGGCCCAGACTTGTCTGGGACAGAGGATACCCACAGAAGTCATGAGGCCATCCTCAGTGGACTGAGAGAAGGTCTCTGTGCTCTTTGTCCTTGGCTCAGTTTCCTCTATATTCATCTCTTAATCTAATGTCCAGGCATCCAGTAGGGTCCAGGCTGCAGGCTGGATGCTGGGACGGACAAGGGTTTGGTGTGTCTCCTCCCTTATGTCTCCTGGGGCAGGCTATGGAGTGTGGGTGAGCATCTTGCTCTGACGCAGAGGTATGAGTCAGATGTGGCCGGGCACTAGGCTGTTCCGACAAGGGATGGGTACCACAGGAAGCTTTTGAGCAAGGTCACCATCCTGCTGGGTGGAAATGGGCTGGGGCTTGCTAGACAGAGAAAATGGCAGGGCCTTTCGATGCCACACTGAGCCCCAGGCCTTCTAGGAAGCAGATGAAGCCACTCCACAGCCACATAGAGCTTTTTCCCATTAGCTTCCCTGGGTCCAGAACCTGAATGGGGTTCAGTGGGGTTACTTTCCAGCTCTGTCACATCAGTAGAAGGTGATCCTCTCAGTCAGGAACCTGGTTGGCCCCTCTCTTCTGCCCATGTTTGCTCACTATGGCATCAGCACTTTCTTCTTACAGTCTGGGGCCCACCCTAGAGGACTAGCAGCCCTGCATCAGTCCCAGTCTCCTTTCCTGCCTATGACCTCTCAAGACTCCTCCTTCTCACTAACCTCAATGACTAGGCTAGGCGGCAGGGGGTTGAGCCTGGTCACAGGGGAAGAATGGTGGGACTAAAGAGATTTGTTCTGCCAGGTGGTGGTGGCGCACGCCTTTAATCCCAGCACTTGGGACTGTCAGAAGCAGGTGGATTTCTGAGTTTGAGGCCAGCCTGGGCTACAGAGTGAGTTCCAGGACAGCCAGGGCTATA
>NW_022196911.1:46635589-46638333 GCF_008632895.1 Mastomys coucha | reverse complement strand
AGAGAGAGAGAGAGAGAGAGAGAGAGAGAGAGAGAGAGAGAGAGAGAGAGAGATTTGTTCTATACCGCTAGAGGGAGGCAAATTTTCTTACTGTATTTGGGTCCAGGAAGCTACTTCTCTGGAGGGGCTGGCTGGACCAGATCTCTGGCGATTCCCACAATGGGAAGAGAAAGACCAGAGAGGGAGATGGCTAGGTGGTGTTGACACAGCTGTGCCCTGGATGCATGTGGTTAATCCCTAGACTTTTCAGTCGTGAGTCATTTTAAGCAAGTTTGAACTATTTTTTATGTTGTGTTACCAAAGGAGGCTTCCTGTTGTCTCCTCACAATACTACCCTAACCAAGGTCTCATCACTGTTAACAAATACATTGCAGCAGCCTCCTTATTGCTCTCCTCACCTCCCTGTCACAGTATATTATCCATCCATCCATCCACTTACTCACCCATCCATCCACTCACCCACCTACCCATTCATCCACTTTCTTATCCACCTATCTACTCACCCACTCACTCATCCATCCATCCATCCATCCATCCACTTACTCACCAATCCATCTACTCATCCATCCATCCACCCAACCATCCATCCACCCAACCATCCATCCACCCAACCATCTATCCACCCAACCACTCATCCATTCATCCATCCATCCATCCATCCATCCACTTACTCACCAATCCATCTACTCATCCACCCACCCACCCACCCACTCATCCATCCATCCATCCATCCATCCATACATACATACATACATCCAACTATCCACCAACCATCCATCCACCCAACCATCCATCCACCCAACCACTCATCCATTCATCCATCCATCCATCCACTTACTCACCAATCCATCTACTCATCCACCCACCCACCCACTCACTCATCCATCCATCCATCCATCCATCCATCTATCCATCCATCCAACCAACCACTCATCCATTCATCTATCCACTCATCCATCCATCCACTCACCCACCTACCCATTCATCCACTTACTTATCCACCTATCCATCCATCTATCCACCTACTTGTCCATCCATCCATCTATCCATCCATCCATCCAGTCACTCATCCATTCATCCACTTACTTACCAATCCATCCACTCATCCACCCACCCACCCAATCACTCATCCACCCACCCATCTATTCATTCATCCACTTACTTATCCACCCATCCATCCATCTATCCACCCACTCATCCATCTATCCATCCATCCATCCATCTATCCATCATCCATCATCCCTCAGCTATCCTTCTTATCCATCAATCCATTTCACCCATCCATCCATCCACCCATCCATCATCCATCATCCCTCAGCTATCCTTCTTATCCATCAATCCATTTTCGCCCATCTATCTACCATCCATCCATTAGTCCATTCTCCACCATCTCTTCATCATTCTCTCCCTTCAATCACCATCCATTCATTTCCTTCAGCCATCATCCATTGTCTGCCTGTTCATAAGTCTGTCTCTCTGTCCATCCTCTACCATCTGCCAATCCATTAGCTCATCCATCCTTTCCACTCACGCATCAAGTTCATCAGTGTTCTACTGTCCCTTTGTTGTCAGCCTATCATCCACCCCCAGCATATTCTAGGGAATGTCGCTGGACTCTGCACTGAGGACACAGGGGAACCAGTCAGCAGCAGCCTCCGGGATGGGTCATGTTTGAGCTAACTAGGTTGCTATAAGCATGGGCAACAACACAAGAGCAGAAGACATACACAGGAGGGCCCAGACACTCACAGCCAATCACACAAAACTTACATCAAGTCCTGGCTCTCCAGGTCTGCCCTGAGGAGAGACACAGAGGGCGTGAGTTAGACACTCAAATGCTGGTGAGTTCAGCCCAGTGGCTGCTAGCAGACAAAGGGGCAGGGCAGGATGGTGTCACAGAGGTACAGTAATTAGTTCAGTTGGGGTACAGGGACTCAGCAGGGTGCAGAGGGTGAACCCCAAAAACTGAGTGACACGGTGGGTATGTGGTTACTGTGGGCAGGGGCTTCAAGGCAGGGTAGGTACCTTCTCTCCTTTGGTTCCTGGCAACCCAATAAGGCCTGGTGGGCCAACTGGTCCCTGAGTGGAGAAGGAGAGGGTGAGCAGGCATGGTGGGCATAGGATGCAATACCTCTGGGATAAACAAAGCTCATGACACTCACAGGCAGGCCGGGAGGGCCTCTCTCACCCGATGTACCCTTTTCTCCCTTGGCTCCATCCAGGCCCTGGAAATGAGGAGGAAAATTAGTTAGGGGAGGGGTGGGATAGATGGCTCAGGAAAGCTTGGGTCTGTGTGGGGACTAAGGTGTGCATGGCAGGTGGAAGAGAGATGGACTCTAGGCTGACAGGCCTAGCCCCAGCTTGCTCCCTTCTTCCACACACAGGGCAGGGGTAGCCCTGATGGCTGTGGTCACCATCATGCTATAGAAGCACTTCGACTGACTACCACCGGCTCCTTGAAGGCCAGCCGTGGACCAGGACTGTCAGCAGATGTCTTTTCAAACAATCATGTGTTGAAGCTTATGTTGCAGGATATTGGACTCCCAAGATTGTGTTATTTACTGGAAATAAATTGTTTTTAGTTGTGGTGTGGCTCAGCCTTGACACACCTTTAACCCAAGAGCTTTCTGTTTGAATATTGTAAACCGGATTAAATAAAGTCAACCAGCTGGGTGATGGTGTCACAGGCCTTTAATCCCAGCACTTGGGAGGCAGAGGCAGGTGGATTTCTGAGTTCGAGGCCA
>NW_022196911.1:46621370-46635378 GCF_008632895.1 Mastomys coucha | reverse complement strand
AAAAAAAAAAAAAAAAAAAAGTCAACCATAGGTCAAGAGGCAAAGCAAGCAACCAGTTGACAGTTGACAGGAAGTGGACATAGGATACCAGAGAGATCAACAGGGAGTCAGGAGGACAGATAGAGAGGTGAACAGGAAGCAGAAGGGAGGGACATTCAGTTTGAGGGTTTTTTTGAGGGGCATTTCTGGTGAGACATTGACTAAGAAGGTCAGCTGGGTGGTTTCTCTGCTTCTCTGAGCTAGCAGCCTTTCACCTCAGCATTTGGCTACTGAGTCTTCATTGGTAAAGTTGAACAATTGAGATTTTGTTAAAAAAAAAAAAAACAAGCAAATTTGGGACAAAATAGAACCAGAAGCAGTGCCTGGCTGCCATACCAGATCAGGCTTCTATGACTCAGAGTCCCCCACAGGGCCTATGAGCTGAGGAGGGAGAGATTGGATCCTGTATGACAAGAGCTGAAGATGGCTGGGTTTCCACTCTGGGTTTGCCTCTCTTGGGGCAGGTACACGGCACAATACACTTGAGGTTTTGATTAAAGAGACAAGGATAAGTCCCGGTGAAATGCATACCAAAGCCAAGACTTCAAGTCCAGGCGGTGGACAAAGAAGATGCAGATGTGCCTGGGTAAGAGCTAGGAAGGTGGCACGGAATGGGGGCAGAGGAAGGTGGGGAAATGGGCTGGAGGACGAGGAAAGCAGTTAGGGTGTCTAGGCAGAGGGAGAAGGAGAGGACAGAGTCCCAAACCTGGAATGGGGCTGCTCTGGGGACACTGTGTAGGGCCTTGGGAATGTGTGGGCTACACAGTGCCTCACTCTGTCCAGCAGTAAACTCTCTGAATGAGCAGGGTGTCTCTACACTCACCTTGGGACCCTGGATCCCCTGAAGGCCCTGAAAGAGGAAAGAGCAGATCAGTAGAGTTGTACAACAGAGAGAAAACTTTAAGGCCGAAACCTTGAATCAGGCTAGTCGCTGGCTCCTGTGGCTCTGACAGGAGCTCTGCCCTCTTGACCTCATGTGCCCCCCATCCCCAAGCTCCCATGGAGAAGCCTTTCCTCCCCTGTACCACCACTCCCCACTGGGCATCCCAGCTACTTTAGGTTAAGCTGTTCTTACCGTGGGGCCGGGAGGGCCAGGAGGACCGGGGGGCCCTGGCTCCACTATGATCTGGGCCTGGGGAGGGTTTGAAACGGGTTAGTTACCCTGTGCCCGCTACCTCTCATCTGCGCGTCCTCTGGAGCACCCCACAGGCTTGCAAGCACTACTGGGTGCCACACCCTGAACCCCAGGACAGGGCTCCTTCCTACCCCCCTCCAGAAGGTACAAGATGGGGTCTCAGCTGCAAGTGGGGTGAAGGACATGGTCTGAGACTGTATCACCCTTCTCCTTTCCAACTGCTCTTTGTTGGGTCAGGCCAGGTGGCTTCTCTGTAACCAAGGCTCAGTGCCCTCACTAGGTGTGGGCTGGGTGTGGGGAGCCCGCAGTCTCAATTTCCCCTTACCAGGCTCTCCTGAAGATGGTCAGGCGCTGACTCTCCTTTTTCTCCCTTGGGACCATCAGCACCCTACAGGGCAGAGTGGCCAGTGAGCTTTTCTTGTTCATCATTAAGGTCACCTCCCTCTCTGGGTGCTCAGCTGCCTCCCTCCCACCACAGCATCGGGTCTTCTAGGAAGAGCAGTCAGTGCCCTTAACCGCTGAGCCATCTCTCCAGCCCCTCTTTTTTTTTCCCTCCAGTAAAATAATTTTACTTCGTAACACAGTAAACATATGTATCCAAATGTGTTCACCTTGCATATCTATGCACAAATCATTTTCATGTCACACCCACTTTGAGAGCTAAAGTGTAGTAAAAGCTGTCTTGGTTGAGACATGCAATGTCTGTTTAACCTTCACACACACACACACACACACACACACCCCGCCCCTGCAGCTTTTCCCATGCCACCCCATGCCACCCCAGGAGCAATAGGAGATTCAGTTGCTGTGCTGTTGGATGGACTCCAGGGCTGAGTGGGGCAGCTTGGGCCAGCTAAGTGGTATCTGCCGGGCTGGGCTGGGTGTCCCTACCTCCCCCGAAGGGTTCCCTGTGGGCCTGTGAAGGTTCTTATGTGGCTGAGGTTGTAGAGGCTGTGGGGCATTTAGATGAGGACCCTCAACCCTGCTAACATCAGCAAGTCCCTAGGGTGGGACCCCATCCAGCCACTTACTGGAAGACCTGATAGGCCCATTTCTCCTGTTTCTCCTTTGGGCCCAGTGGGCCCAGGCTCTCCCGGGTCTCCTTTTGGTCCTTTGGGACCCTGAAAGCCACCAGAAAAAGAAATCAGTGGACATTGGTGAGCATTCTCCTCTCCCCTGATCCTTGGGGGCCCTTGAGCTTCACAGGTCTGACCACACACCCACAGGGCAGCTCATACGGTCAGCTCATAAGATCTGACACTCTCACAAAGACATAATATATGCAAGTAATTGGGTGAGTGAAGGGATGCTGTCATTCAAAGCAAACAAACTTGTTCATTCATTCATTCATTCACTCACTCATTCATTCTTTTTATCTCTTCCCATCTCTACCCTCTCACTCTTTCTGGTTATGTAGTCAAGGATAACCTTGATTTCCTGATCCTTCTCTTTCCTCTTTCAAAGAGCAGGGATTACAGGCGTGTGTGCCAGCACACCAAACCTTATACTCTATTTTTTACTTGTAAGTCTTCACCTCTAGCTCAAGAAGCTGGGAACACTGGCTGAGTGAGCAGGGGACTTTGGGGACATTCCATCTCTATTCCCTGAATGCTTAGGACAGCTTGTGGAAACTGAGGTGTCCCTTCCAGGATACTCGTGAGACCAAATTTTTGATTTTTTCATTTTTCATTAAAGATTTCTCCGGGTGGTGGTGGCGCACACCTTTAATCCCAGCACTTGGGAGGCAGAGGCAGAGGTAGGCGGATTTCTGAGTTCGAGGCCAGCATGGTCTACAGAGCGAGTTCCAGGACATCCAGGGCTACTCAGAGAAACCCTGTCTCAAAAAACCAAAAGAAAAAAAATTTTCATTTATTGGGCTGGAGAGATGGCTCAGCGGTTAAGAGCACCGACTGCTCTGCCAGAGGTCCTGAATTCAATTCCCAGCAATGGCTTACAACTATCTGTAATAGGATCTGATGCTCTCTTCTGGTGTGTCTGAAGACAGCTACAGCTACAGTGTATTTACATATAATCAATCAATAAATAAACAAATCTTTTAAAAAAGGTCTTTAAAAAGAGATTTCATTTATTTCTCTTTTATGTGTATGGTTGTTTTGCTTACATGTATGTCTGCAAAAGCAGCAAGGGCTATTAACCATCGAGCTGTCTCTCCAGTGCTTTGTTATTTGTTTGTTTGTTTGGTGGTGTGGGGATTGAACTCATGGTCTCATGCACGCTAGGCAAGTGCTCCACTGCTGAACCATACCTCCAGCCAGCTCTGTGCTCATGTGTCAGGAGCTTTGAGTGACAGCATTCCTTCACTCAGCCAATTATTTGCATGTATTATGTCTTTGTGAGGGTGTCAGATCTTAGGACAGGTGTGAGCTGCCATGTGGTTGGCAGGATTTGAACCAGGGTCCCCTGGAAGAACAGTCAGTGCTTCTTGAGCACTGAGCCCCTCAACCCTCCAGCTTTCAACCAATTATGACCTGTCCAGGATGTGCCTTCTATTAGGGACCCAGCAGTATGGATATATCCATACAGATTGGTGACGCCTGGGGAGATGCTCACTGAGGTCTGTGTAGGAATACACACACACACACACACACACACACACACACACACACGCAGTACAACATTGACATAGAAACGAAGGGCTCAGAGACCTTCTCTCCATCGATTCCTGGAGCACCAGGCAATCCAAGTTCGCCCTGGAAGGGAACAAATGGCAAAATGGAATTGTGTCTTCCTTAGCAATCAGAGGGTTAGTGGCCCAAGGTGGGGACTGCTGTCTCTCTGGTTAGCTCACAGCCACTGGGGTTGGGTCCCTGCAGATGGACGTCCACGAAGGTGTCCATTGTCTCCCTTGATGTGTTCAGCTGGAGCTGGTAGCCGTCACTGCAGGCTGGGGTACTTAAGATTAGGACTGGACGGTTCAGTGACTTGTTCTAGGTCACAGGCTTCAGGGATACCTAGTGTTAAAACCAGACCCTGCCCAACCTGGAGCCTTTGTCTTGAGACAAGGAATGATGAACAGGTATAAGCCACAGAATGGCTGTGTGCATCTGAACCACTGTTCATCACTCAGTCCATCACTCAGTTTCAGACTCTTTCCCCAGGAGCAGTAGCTAGGGTCTAAAGAAGGGATGTGACTTGCTTAGGAAGGGGCAGGACCCTTTTCTCTGAACCCCATAAGCTGGGTTAGGATGACAGGATGAAATTAGGGGTACATAGGACAGAGCGAAGTGGTAGGACTTAGAAGTGAGTGCTTTGGGTCTCGTGAGTTGAGCAGCACTGACCTTGGCTCCAGGGATCCCTGGTGGACCTTGAGGACCCTGTGGTCCAGGAGGACCCTGTGTGCAAAAGATCAAGCCAGTTATGTTAGCAAGCCCCTCCACTGCCCACTAAGCCTCCCCACTTCAGGTCAAGGTTCCTAGCAGCTTGCTCCCCACACATATCAGCTCTTAGGACATGCAGCTTCGTTTGGCCTTCAAGTCTACAGAGAGGCCAGCAGAAAGGCATTGGCCATTGGAGGAGATGCTGGTGTCCACTGCTGGAGGTCCCTCTGCCCTCCTGGAAGTTCTCTTCTATTTATGAATTTCTTTCTAACACTCTCCTGCCTAAGATTTGCCAGGACCCTTCCTTGTCCCTTAAAATAAGCTTAAATCTCTTACTGACATTCAGCCCAAAGATGCAACTCAAACAATGGCTTGGTCCTGCCAGCTCTGCTGGTCCTGTGGACTCTCTGACCATCTGGCTCTGTTGACTGCTGCCTGCTGTCTCAGAAGTTCTCCAGGCACACAGTAGAGGATGTGTCTGTACTGTCTCAAGTTCTGACCTCATTCCTAAGCTCTTGTACCAACACTCCCCCACTCGTACCACTCATGCACTCCCCTAGAGGCCACATTGTTCCCAGCTCCTCCCACCCTGTCATAAGCTCTCTTCCCATCCAACCCCCTTGTTGATGTCCCCACTGTGATGTCTCTAGACTCCACACTTTCCGTCTTCTTTAGGTCCAGACCCAGCACCCATGTCCCTGGTGAGCTCCCTGCCTCAAGCTTTCCCCACACGAATACTCACACACTTAAAATAGCTCTGCCTGGCTACCTCCAATACACTGCTGTTTTGACATCCGCTGTTTTTGATATCCTCAGACTGAACCGACTATAGTTCGCGTTGCCCATTGAGTTCTCCTCCCACTCTGGTACCCACATCTACTTCCTCATTCCCTGTACTCATAAGGATTCTACTACACGTTTCCCACAAGCCTGGGGCATACCATGCACCTCAGGCCCCTATCACACCACACCACACCACACCACACCACACCACACCACACCACACCACACCACGCAGGCCAGTGCTGGCCAGAGTTACCATCAACTTGTACTTCCCGGAGGCCTGTAGGAGGTAACTGGAATTGTTACTTAGGCAGAGTCAGGCACCAGTGCCCACTTTAGTCTCTGATGACTACCTGACCCCACCTCATATCCCTCCTTAAACCCAAGAGCAGCTAGCACTCATCTCTTTCTGGATGGGTGTCAAGAGACCACATAGGTCCTGAGGCTCCTTGGTCAGGCTTGTCCTTCTGTCCTTACAGTAATTATTAGAGGCCCTAGTCCAACAGTGGTGCCTGGGAAACCCCTAGAGACACTCACTACTGGGTTTGGGAAGAATGCTTTCCTTTTTTTGCTTTGGCTCATGGGAAGCTCCGAGCTTTCTGAGTCACATTCACAGAAGGTCTCTCAACCCTCTATGGATCTCCACACAGGACCAATGTACACATTAGGTGCCCGATGAAGCCGAGGTCTCTGTGCTGAACCATACTTGGTCCCATAAGTAAGACACAGAGTGAGCCATCATTGCTCCCTAAGGAGTGGACATAAAGGGTGCATCCGGGGCCCGCTCTTACCTTCAGGGCATCTAAGATCCTGCCGTCATAGTCGATTACCACTGTGTCACCTTGTTCTCCCTTGAGGCCTGGGGGACCCTGAGGCAGGAGAGGAAGGGCTACATCATAGGTGACACATAAGCTATCTCTGTCATACCCATGTCACAGGCATGCCTGTGCACCACGGCGGTCATCAGAGCATGCTGTTCCTTAAGGGTCAGTTCTGCATTGTGTGCAGGCCATGTGAGGAAAGTGGCCAGGAGGGCTGGTGAGATGGCTCGGCAGGTAAGAGCACTGACTGCTCTTCCAAAGGTCCTGAGTTCAAATCCCAGCAACCACATGGTGGCTCACAACTACCGTGATCTGATGCCCTCTTCTGGTGTGTCTGAAGACAGCTACAGTGTACTTATTTATAATAATAAATAAACCTTTGGGCTGGAGCGAGCAGGGACTGAGTGAGCGAGGTCTACTGAAGCGTGCAGGGTTGACTGGAGTCAGAGGGGCTTACTGGAGTGAGCAGAGGTCCTAAAGTCAATTCCTAACAACCAGATGAAGGCTCACAACTATCTGTACAGCTACAGTGTGTACTCATATACATAAAATAAATACAATTTTTTTTTTGCTTTTTTTTGAGACAGGGTTTCTCTGTGTAGCCCTGCCTGTCCTGGAACTCACTCTGTAGACCAGGCTGGCCTTGAACTCAGAGATCCACCTGCCTCTGCCTCCCAAGTGCTGGGATTAAAGGCGTGGGCTATCACTTCCCACTAGTTCTTGAGACTTTTAGATGTGTCCAAATAAAACAACCCCCAGCCACCCCAACAACTCCTTGTCCTGTCAGACACTGTGGTGACTGAAGAGGCTGGTCATCCATTAATCCCAGAGCTCACTGATATGGCTAGTCTTGCAGGCAAGTTTAATCTGGTGATTCTCTTTCGCCACCTTCCATGGAATGATGTATTGACCAGCACACCCACCCACTTGGTTGTCATACTTGCTTAGTCAAATGCTTTAATGGAGCCATTTCCTCAGTTCTCTGAGGATACCAGGAATGTGATAACCTGGGAAAACATAGCTCAAACATAGCTAAGGATGGGATGTTGGAGTCAGCATAAAGACACATCCACATGAGGCAGGTCAGCTAGCTAGGGAGTGCAAGAGACAGAAAAAGGGAGAGAGCTGTAGAGGGAATAAACTTGTGTCTGTATGGACGTGGCACCTGTCAATAATAAAATTGATGGTCTGTAGCTTAGGTAGGGAAAAGGAGGTGGGACATCCAGCAGGCAGAAAGGATTCTGCCAGGTGCTGGAGATTCACCCAGGCAGATGTGACGAGGCAGACACCTGGGACCTGAGCACGGGTAACCAGCCACGTGGCAGATGAGAATAAATGGGTTGATTTAAGATATGAGCTAGTCAGAGAAGAGCCTAGCTATATGGCTAAGGTATTTGAAAATCCATTTTGAGTCTGAGTCTTATTTCTGGGAGCACGGGCCTGGGAGGAAGAACCAGGCCTAACGTCTACAGAGAGCCCCTGACTTCCTGGCTTCCATTCAAATCTTGACAGCTGACACCTGGGAGTTTTCACTACAGCAAATCAGATCATCTTCAAAAGGACTGTATTCTTCCTGAGAAACATCACAGACTAGATTGTTAAAAATTGCAGATGAACTATGCGTCAAGTCCAACCTCCCTGGAGCACATGTATTAAAGAGTCCTTCGATCAATGTTTTATCTCTCCTGACTGACTCACTTCTCCAGCTGCAAGCCTTCAGTGTACAAAAGGAAAAGATCTCTTCAAGGACAGACTTTTGTGGGTAGGGAAACACAGTATTCAGGCACATGGCTTCCCGAATGTCTGAGCTTTACGTAGTTTTAAAATCTCAGATTGCAAATATAGCTGGACCACTTTGGTCTCTTACTGCCTCCACCTGACTCTTCTCCAGTTATACATCTTTCTGCTTCATAAATGAGTTCACTAACTTTGCTTTGCTTTTGGGGCTGGAGAGATGGCTCAGTGGTTAAGAGTGCATACTGCATTTGCCGAAGACCCGAGTTCAGTTTCCAGCACCCAGGCAAGGCAGATCACAACCACCTGTTAACTCCAGCTCCAGGGGTATCTGTTGTCCTCTTCTGGGCTCTGCAAGCACTGCACTCACATAAATATACCATATGTATGTGTATATGTATATGCATATATGTTATATACATATATGTGTATGTATATATACACACACATATATATACACACACATATATATACACACACACATATATACACACACACACATACATATGTATATATATACATACACACACACACACACACACATAATTAAAGAATAACATGTGCAGAGAATGTCAAGGACCAGGATATACCTGAGTAGAGCCCCTCAGGCTCTGAGGGGGCTCCTTAGGCTAGACTGTTGGCAGCACTGAATTACATTTCTAGGTGCTGATGACACATATGGGTTGGTTACAAAAGACCCAGCTAGGCGCTGGAGAGATGGTCAAGTAGTTAAAAGCACTTGCTTTTCTTGAAGAGGGCTAGGAAAAGCAAGGCCATCCAAAAGCAGGCAAAGTCACGCCTAATGATAAACCAAAGACCAATGTTTGAATATGCAAAGAAGATTCTAGAAGAGTATACAGTCACCTGTGAAGGGAGAGAGAGCTCTTACTTAACAACAAGCTGGGATTCTTCCCTTATACACCCATATTTTAAGCTTTACTCTAGGCATGTGTTATGGATTTTTTAAAAAAAGATTCATTCATTTGTTTTAGGTATGAGTACACTGTGGCTGTCTTCAGACACACCAGAAGAGGGGATCGGATCCCATTACAGAGGTTGTGAGCCACCATGTGGTTGCTGGGATTTGAACTCAGGACCTCTGGAAGAGCAGTCAGTGCTCTTAACCGCTGAGCCATCTCTACAGCCCCATGAAAAAAGTTTAAATCACCACAAAAAAACGAAGGAACAAGATGCCTAGGCTTGTTGTCTCACCAGCCCTCTGGCGCTCCTGTTGGGTACAAAGGGCTTCTAAAGCTACCCAGGGCCCCACCCGTATGGCCAGAGGGGGTGTTGCTTACCCGAGGCCCTGTGGCTCCATCCATGCCTGGGTGACCGGGTTCCCCCTGTGGAAACACACGGATGCCCACTGGTGTGTGCAACTCTTAGACCCTGTCTCACCCCTAGTCCTCTCTTCCCCAGAGTCCAGGGCCCACATGCTGTGGCCTCATGGTTTATGCATAAGAACAGCCTTCCACACTCTGCAACAGTGGGAATTTTGAGGTTAGGAGCCCAAAATGACATGATGCCTTAGGCCAGAGCTGGGCCTGAATTAGTCCTGGCTAATTGATCCATGGCTACTCACCCTCAGACCATCCTGCTTGTGGTTCAAAGGGGACCCCTGGGACAGGTCCTCCTGGGACTCTTTCTTTAAAAGTGTAAATTGAGAAGTAACCCCCCACCCCCACCCCGGACTGGTTTGACAGTGTCAATGAGAGTGTCAAAGGGGCCTTTCAGGTACTGGGCGGAGCTTAGTGATATCACCTTCAGTCCAGGAGCTCCGTCCACTCCATTCTCTCCTTGGGGCCCCACATCTCCTGGCTCACCCTGAAATGGAGAAAATATTAGTGAAAGGAAACAGAGGTGCTAGCCTGGTGTCCTTGGCCCCTCTGGGCAAGGGGATGGACACAAGGTTCTCTTCAACCCCAGGGGGATTTAAGACCATGACCATCTTCTGGTCTGGGTTTTGGCCCAAATCTGGGGTAGCTCAAGGGACCTTGTGTGTGTACATGTGTGCAGGTGCACATGTGTGTGAATGAATGTACATGTATATGTGGAAGTTGGTGGAAACTCTGAGGGTTACTCCTTAGACATCATCCATAGTTTCTTTGGTTTTGCTTTTGAGGCAGGGATTGGAACTTGCTACCTGGGGAAACCTGGCAGCCAGCAAGCCCAGGGAGCTACTGCTGATCCACTGTCACAGGGCCGAGGAGCCACCGTGCTAGCTTTTCAAAATCAATCAATCAATCTATCTATCTATCTCTCCATCCATCCATCCATCCATCCATCCATCCATCCATCCATCCATCTATTGTTCTTTTGAGACAGGGTTTCTCTGTGTAGCCTTTGCCTTCCTCAAACTCACTCTGCAGACCAGGCTGGCTTTGAACTTACAGAGATCTGTCTGCTTCTGCCTCCCGGGTGCTGGGATTAAAGGCGTGTGCCACCACCCCCCTTAATTTTTTAAAAAAATTATTTATTTTTATTTTATGTTCTTTGGTGTTTTGCCTGCATGTTTGTCTGTGTGAGGGTATCAGATCTTGAAATTACAGTTATGAGCTGCCCCATGGATGCTGGGAAATGAACCTAAGTTCTCTGGAAGACCGATCAATTCTCTTAACCTCTGAGATATCTCTCCAGCCCAGTATATTTATTTATTTAATTTAGCTTTTTTCTTTTGAGACAGAGTTTCACTGGGATGTAGCTCTGGTTGTTTTGGACCTTGCTTTAGAGGCTGAGATGTCCTAGAACTCACAGAGATCCACCTGCCTCTGCCTTTGGAGTGCTGGAGTTAGATGCATGTACCACTACATCCAGCTACCCTTTTAAAAATGTGAGTTCTGGGGATCAAAGTCATGTCCTGGTGCTTGCTGTCTCTTCAGTCTCTGGTCTTTCTGTTTTTGTTTTTGTGTTTTGAGTCAGAGTCTTACTCTGCAGTCCAGCCTGGCCTTGAACTCAGATCCTACTGCCTCTGAGGTACTGAGATTATGGGTGTGCATCACCATGCTTGGGCTAAGAGACATTTGGAGGCAGGCTGGCTAGGACTTGGTAGCTGTGGCAAAGTGTTTGAAGAACAAGGTGTGTGGATAGCATCTTGTTCCCAGCTTGGCACTAGGCAAGGGGACAGAGGGCCTAAGGTGGGGACTTACAGTGAGGAGAGACATGGCCTGGATAAGATGCCAAGCTCCTGCCAAGGTGTCCCAGGTCCGCTGCCTCCTACCTCTGGCCCGCCCTGGAGTTGGCCCGTAGCCCCATGGTGTCAAAGGGCCAGGAGAGGAGCATCTTTAGGTAGATGACAACTTTGGAGGGTGGATACTTACCTTGGACCCTGGGGGTCCAGGGAGTCCTGGCTGGCTGGGCATCCCATCATCCCCCTGTGGAGATAACAACTGAAGCTGAAGGCATCCCACATGGACATGTTGGCCACACTTTTGAGTGGTCCATCTGGCTCCTGCCTGTTCTAGACTTACTGCACACCTGTCTGGTTCAGGCACTAGTGCCAATTGTCTCCCATACTTAACCCTCTAAGACATGGTCTGAGTCAGATCCATCTCAATCCCTACGGCAGCCTAGAACCAGCTTCAGCGGGTTTTTGCAGATGCAAGAGGGTGGACAAGGAGACGGAAGTAAATCCACTCATCCAACAAACGGCTGGTGAGCATCTCTTAGGGACCAGAGCATACACAGTCCCTGCCCCATGGAGCAAGAGGGAAATAAACATAAAGTACTGTGCCTGGAAGTGCTGAAGGGCTGGTTGGGGACTGTGGGGAATGCCCGTGGGGAGGGACTTGGGACATCCTTCTGCTGCATGGGGCATGCTTGCTAAGATGTGGATGGGGAGGAGGTAGCTAGCTTGGCATCAAGCAGAGAACATTTGTCAGTGTCTGGTTTTCAATCTTACAAGCTCGGTGGGTGATCCAGAAGGCTGACCAGACAGACCCAGCCCAAACCCAAAGTCTCAGGAAGGTCTAGGGTGAGCCTGGAGTTTGCTATCCTTCTCCTTCCCTTCTTCCTTCCTCCCCTTCCTTCCCTCATCATTTCTTCTTCCCTTTTCTCCTTTCTCTCCCTTCCCCTTTCCTTTCTTTTGAGATAGGGTCTCGTGTAGCCCAGGCTGGTCTCGAACTCACTATGTAGCCAAGGGTAACCCTCCTGTCTCTGCTTTCTGAGTGCCAGGATTACAGGTGTGTGCCCAGTTCATGCTATGCTGTGTGTGGGTCAGACCCAGGGCTCTTTCCCTAACAACCAGAATTTGCACTTCTGACAGTGATGGTGACAGTGCTGGCCCACACTAGAAGAACCACGGTCAAGCTCCGAAGCTTTCATGGACGTGAGGAAGAAAAGAATGAGGGAATCTGGCTTCCCAGAGACACAGGACAGCACCACACCACAGTGAGAGCCTGGGTCTGGGGAAAAAGACCTTCCCTGCAGGGAGGCCCTGTCCCATCCCCATCCTCGCCCTGCCCTTCTCTCCAGCCACTGGCCCTCTCACCTTCTTTCCAGGAATGCCAGGCTCTCCCTGCAGACAAAACAAAATGAAGGTGTAAGGGAGTGGTCAGTGCTCTGCCCCTTTTGGTGTAAGTGGCACCAATGACCTTAGCCTGCCTTTGTCCAGGACCCCTAGGGGCCTTAGATACACACACACACACACACACACACACACACACACACACACACACACACACACACACTGGGAATCAATCAGCCTTTTATCCTCCTTCTGAGCTTGGAGAAGTTACTGTTCTCTAAGATGGGGAGGGGGCACCTCCCAGCCACAGACAGGTGTTGGAGTTTGACAGCCTTGTTAACTGAAGCCTTTACCCGCCCTTAGTCCAACAACCCTAGCCCGAAGAGAGAACCCTGGCATGGCGAAGAACTTCAGAAACTAAGGTGGCTGAAGACATCTGACCACACCAAAACCTATAAAGCTTCCCTCATAATTGTCACAGCTCAGAAGCAACCAAGAGGCCTTATTTAGGTAGATAGAACATAAATGGAGTATCTGCTAGGACAAAACGCAGAAAGCAAGTCAGGGGAAGATCATCGATTGTTCCGGTGCCGATCTGGAAGCACAGAATCCCGGAGTGAAGGTTTGTCCAGACTGCATTGTGGAGCAGAAGCTTTGAAGACAACATCAGGATCAGTTGGCTAGCGAGGAGGCCGGGGAAAGGGGGGAACATGGTGTGTGTGTGTGTGTGTGTGTGTGTGTGTGTGTGTGTGTGTGTGTGGTGCAGTACATGCCTGTGTCCCTGCACATGCAGGATAGCAGATGTCTTACACTATTGCTCTCTGCTTTTTTTCTTTTAGTTTTTTTCTTTTTGCCTTGACACAGTGTATCTTGACAGTGTGTCTTGAAGCTTGTTTCATCTATGCTGCTCTGGAAACTTTTGGGATCTGCCTGTCTCTGCCTCCCAATGCTGCAGTTACAGACATACATAGTCGTGCCTGGCTTTTAACATGGGTGTTGGGGATTCAAACTTAGGACCTCATGCCATCTCCCAGCCCCCAGCAAAGAGGACTTTTTTTAAAAAAATCCTTTACACATGCCTTTTTTTTTTTTTTTTTAAGAAAGTAATCTTTTTGTTTGTTTGTTTGTTATGGAGGCATTTTCTTTTTCTTTTTTTTTAAAGACTTTATTTATTTATTATATGTAAATGCACGATAGCTGTCTTCAGACCCTCCAGAAGAGGGCATCAGATCTCATTACGGATGGTTGCGAGCCACCATGTGGTTGCTGGGATTTGAACTCAGGACCTTCAGAAGAGCAGTCGGTGCTCTTAACCACTGAGCCATCTCTCCAGTAAAGAGGACTTTTAAGACAGTGAAATTATTATTAGACATGTTACTGGAAGGTGCAAGTCATTACACATTTGTCCCAGTGGGCCCTGGGCACCTTCCCATGAACTGTGGGCTTCAGGGGACAATGTGTCAATGTAGTTTCCTCAACAGTGACACATTTAACACTTTGACTGGGGATGCAGACAAGGGAAGCTACACATCTGAGGGTGGAGGTGGTGGGGTGTGGTGGGGTGTGGGTCTGCAGGGGAAGTGTGTGGGGGGCTATACAAGAAAGCTCTGTACCTTTCTCTCAGTTTTGCTGTGATCCTGAAACTGCATAGAAAAAGTTTTTTTTTTTTTTTTTTTTTTTTTTTTTTTTTTTTTTT
>NW_022196911.1:46614401-46621271 GCF_008632895.1 Mastomys coucha | reverse complement strand
GCCTCAAACTCAGAAATCTGCCTGCCTCTGCCTCCCAAGTGCTGGGATTAAAGGCGTGTGCTACCACCACCCGGCTGAAAATAAAGTTTTTAAGAAACAAACAGAGCAAGGCAGATCATGACTTTAATCCCAGCACTTGGGAGGCAGAGGGAGGCAGATTTCTGAGTTTGAGGCCAGCCTGGTCTGTAGTGAGTTCCAGGACAGCCAGGGCTATACAGCGAAACCCTGTCTCAAACCACCACCACCAAAACAACCAAAAAAAAAAAAAAAACCAAGTCAAACAAAAATGGAACCCCCCCCCCAAAAAAAACCCAGCCTCCTCCTCCCAAAGAGCCAAGATGTCCCGTGATTCAACCCTCACAGTCTAGTGTGAAGTCAAGGCATGACAGATGCAGTCTCTCCTTTGGACCCAGTATCTTAACCTTACTGCCTCAGTGTCACTGGGGGAGGTCAGAAGAGGAAGGTGGGGAGTAAGACCAAGGAGTAGGAGGGGTGCTGAGTACACACCTGGGGTCCTGGAGGTCCCTTGGGGCCCTAGAACAAGAGAAGAGAAGGAGTTATATGGGGTGGGGCCTTCGGGGAAGGGAGGAATCAGGAAGGTCAGAGTTCAGGGTTATCCTTGGCTGAAAAGTGAATTTGGAGCCAGTCTGGGATCCATGAGACCGTGTCTCAAAAACCTCAAATCAGAGCTAATGAGATGACTCATTAGCCAACTCATAAAGGTGCTTGCACCAGAGCCTGGTGAGCTTAGCTTAATCCTTGGGACCCACACAGTGGAAGAGAACCAATTCCTCCAAGTTGTCTTCTGGCTTCTGTGTTGGTGTTGTGGTGTGTGTGTGTGTGTGTGTGTGTGTGTGTGTGTGCCCATGCCATATACATGCAAAAACCAGACCCAAAACAACAAGAAAACCCAAACCCAAACAATAGAACATCCTCCCAAAAAAGCCAAAAGAAAAAAAGGAATGAAATTCTGACACGTTCAAAAACTTTGATACACTGCAAGGAAACTGTGCTATAAGGGGTGTGGTGTGGGTGGGGTGGGTATGGGTGGGGTGGGGTGTGGGAGTCATTCTGATGAGGCCTCAGAGATGGCTCAGTAGTGGACACTGAGCCTTCCAGGTGCTCCTGGGTCTATCTTGCCATTTCCCTTTTATCAAGAGTGACACCATGTCTCAGAGGGAGAGGCATGTGTGGCTAGAAGCAGGATTGTTCAGCCAAATTCTAGGACAGACTCCTGTGTCCTGAGCAGCAGCTATGTCAGGGTTCAAAGGTGACAGGTGAATTGTAGACTCTCACCCAGGAAGGTGAGGTTCTAGGACTCTGCCCAGGCTGGGGACTTAGCCCATCCACATCCCTATTGTGGGCAGAGGATGCACACACAAGCCCCAAATTATGTGTGTACATCTACACAATTCTGGTGTGAGTGCATGAGGGTTTCTCTTGTCACCTTGATGAGATTCATTAGAGTCACCATGGAAACACACATCTGGTGTCTGCAAGGGCATTTCCAGAAAGATTTAACTGAACAAGGATGATCCTCTAAAAATGGGCAACACCATCCCATGGACTGGGGTCCTGGGATGTATAAAAGAAGGTGGTTGAAAAGTAAATAAAGGGGTGGAGAGAGAGATGGCTCAGTGGTTAAGAGCACTGACTGCTCTTCCAGAGGTCCTGAGTTCAATTCCCAGTATCCACATGGTGGCTCACAATCATCTATAATGGATGGAATCTGATGCCCTCTTCTGGTGTATACCCATAAAATAAATAAATAACTCTTTTTTTGGGGGGTGGATTTTGAGACAGGGTTTCTCTGTATAGCCCTGGCTGTCCTGGAACTCACTCTGTAGACCAGGCTGTCCGGGAAGAACTCAGAAATCCGCCTGCCTCTGCCTCCTAAGTGCTGGGATTAAAGGCGTGTGCCACCACTGCCCGACTTAATAAATAACTCTTTTTTTTTTTTTTTTTTAAAGAAAAGGTGGTTGAGCATCAGCATCCATAACTCTCTGTTTTCTGATAGATAACAATGTGACCAGCTGCTCCATGTACCTGTTGCTATGCCTTCCCCACCATGATGGACTGTATCCTCAGCTGTGACCCAAGAATCAAGTCACTTTTGCTAAATATTTGTCATAGCAACAAGGGAAGAAGCTATTACAGTGGGAAACAGGCTTCCACCTCTGGGAGTCACATCCCTGAACTCTAGTCTAGCAAGCACCCTGGACACTCACCATCTCGCCGTCTTGTCCCGGCTCTCCTCTGGGACCCTAAGGAGGGATGTGAAAATATCAGTGAGCCTGAGTCTCATGCCAGGGCATGGGAAAGGGCTGAGTTGAACATCCAGTTCATCTTTATTCAATTCTGAGAAGTGGTTTATTGTCCCCTCTTCACAGATGAGAAGGTTGAGGCTTTGGGACTTTGGGAGTTATGCACCTAATGTCACAATGGATGGATGTGCCCCGTAGGAGCCTCTGGTGATAGTGTAGTAGAGGAGTGGATTCTGGACTGGAGGGAAGGACAGAGTGGACTCTTTGGACTAGGATGAGAGAACTATATTCTGTGGCCTGGCCTCACATGACCTTAGGGAGAGACTGAGGCTTGTTAGCTTGTTGAGGGAGAGGAGTAGGGGTTAGTGAAGAATTGCAGTTAAAGAGCAAACCTGTGGTTCTCTGGTTCATAGATGGGGCGAGAATTTGGACTGAGCTTGCAACTCAGGGTTAGGGGCCCTGGGCCTTTTAGGGTTAGACTTGGGTTTCAGGTCAGGCTCAGGGTTAGAGTCTGGATAAGAGTTAGAGCTGGGGGTGTGGGATGGGATTTGAGGTTGGGGTCATGATTGGGACTGGGGAACAGGTCTGTGCTAGATTTAAAGGTTGCTTATATGAAGGTCTGAATTAGGGCTGGGCTGTGGAAGGGTTTGAGGCTGGAGTTGGATCTAGGCTGAGTATGTACGTTGGATGATGGCTGGAGTAGGGCCTACTAGGAATAATGCTGGTTTGGAGTTGACTCTGGGGGTTGGGGGTCAGAGTGCTTCACTATAGGACCAACTCTGGGAGGCCCCAGTTCCATGCTTTCTCTTACCGCTGGGCCTTGTGCTCCTCGGGGGCCATCTTTCCCAGTGTCACCAGGAGGGCCCCGGGCCCCAGGTGGTCCAGGAGGCCCGGGTGGTCCCGCAGCTCCATCTTGCCCTTGGGCTCCCTGAAAGACACATGGTTTGACCTGACCCTCACCTGACCCTGAGGGTGAGGCTAAGGGTTAGGGGTTCTAGCTTCTAGAGATGAGCTTCTTAGGTGGGCAGTCCTTGTACCTTCCTTTCCCCCAATCATTGAGGCAGGCACGAAGGGTGACACATCTTTGATATTGGGCTCTGGCAGGAAGGGGACCTTGGTAGAACAGACCCAACAGGACCTTGCTACCACCTTCTAGCATATGAAGCCTGGATCTGTTGTCAGGAGAAGAGCTGACATGTATGTGCTGGGTACGTGAGGCTGAGTGTGTCCTACAAGAACTTCCTGGTCGGTCCTCTCTTGCTGCATTAAAAGTGGCAGACATGGACTGGCGAGATGGCTCAGCGGGTAAGAGCACTGACTGCTCTTCCGAAGGTCCTGAGTTCGGATCCCAGCAACCACATGGTGGCTCACAACCACCCGGAATGAGTTCTGATGCCCTCTTCTGGTATGTCTGAAGACAGCTACAGTAAATTACACCGGAGCAAGCAGGCAGGAGCTAGTGGGGCCAGCAGAGGTCCTGAGTTCAGTTCCCAGCAACCACACACATGATGGCTCACTGTCATCTGTACAAATACAGTGTAATCATACACATAAAATAAATAAAATAAATCTTTTTTTAAAAAAAAGTGGCAGACTTGCATGAGTGGGCATCCATTTTATGCTCTCCCAAACAACCACGTGTGGGTATTTGCAGTAGCTTTCTACATAACTGCCTGAAATGGAAGCTCTCAAAATGTCCTCCCCCAATGGAGAGGCGGAGCTGCTGTCATATTATGGCATGCCACTGAGCCATAAATAAACAAACAAACCAACAGAAACAGGCAAAACCCAGCACCTGGGGGGGCTGAGGTAGGAGGATTATTGTAGACTTAAGGTCATACTGAATTATAGAGTGAGTTTCAGGGCAGCCTTAGCTACAAAAAGAAATACTGTCTCAAAAACAAAAGCAGAGCTGAGTGTAGTAACTATGTATTGTGATCCTAGCATGCCACTCAGTGGGCAGAGACAGGAGGGCCAGGAGTTCAGGTCATCCTTGGTCACATAGTGCATTTGAGGTCAGAGAGATGAGACCTTGTCACAGGGCCAGAGAGATGGCTGGACTATAAAGGCACTTGCGCCAGAGTCTGACCACCTTAGCTCCACCCCATACCCACAGAGTGGGAGGAGACAACCAGGTCCTCTGGTCTCCACCCTTGTTTTGCGATGTGTGTGAGTCTACACACATTTCCATGCGCACACACAAAAACCCAAACTGTAAAATTCAAACCAAAACAAAGGGAAACAAAAACTAGAAAACAGAACCCCGCAACGGAAAAAAAATTAAATTCCTGGTATATCAAAAAACTTGGACACTATGGGGAAACTATGCTAAATGGCAAAAATAGTTCTCCAAAGTTATACATGGGCCTAGAGAGATGGCTCAGTGGTTAAGAGCACTTACTGCTCTTGCGGAGAACCCAGGTTCAGTTCTTGGCACCCACATCTGGTAACACAACTGCCCGGAACTCCATTTCCAGGGCATCTGACACCCTCTGCCCTCGGCAGGCACTGCACACACATGGTACACATCAATCATGCAGGCGCATGCACACCCACATGCACACATATATAAATAAAAATATTAAATAAATATTACAAATTATTTGAAAAGTTACACGTCATGTGATTTCACACACCTTATATTATTGAATGGAAAATTAAACATTGAAATTAGTGGTTGCCAGGGGCAAAGGATGAGGGAGGGAGGTGATCTTCCGGAAGATGGGAGAGCCTGACCAATGTGAGGGATCTTTGTGTAGTGGTCACATGAGTCCATGTATGTTAACACTCTATAGAAGAAAACATACCTGCACACACACATGCTCACTCACACACATACTTACACTCATTCATACATACATTTGTGCACACTCATACACATACACCCATGTGCACACATAGTTGAGCACATACTCATTCACACATGCTCACACACCCATACACATACAGTTAAACATACACACTCACACACTCTCACTCAAAGCACAGACACTTGTGCACACACAAGCCTGTGTAAACCAGGGAACTCTGAGTAAAGCTGGTGGCTTGAGTCACCGTCGGTTTCCGGATCTCTAGGATGGCCCACAGTGGTGCATGCTGTCACCATAGGCACAGCTGGATGAAAGGTGTACAGGATGATAAGTGCGAGGGAATTTACAGTGATCTCTAAATAAAAAGACAACAGGCAATGGAGAGCCTCACACTCTTCTGTCACTCAGACTCCCTGACTCTCTGCCGGAGGTTAGTACCAGGTCAGACCTCAGGCATGCTGAACTCCCACTTCATGGCCCACACTGCGAGAACAGAAATCCATAGTGTGACTGGCACAGGTGATGGCAACCAAGATGGGAAGAAGCCCTGTGTGAACCCAACAAGCACTTCCTGTCGATAGTCTAATGCAGCCTCTGAGAACTGTTGGTCATGGCCAAGCTATCTCTTATCTTGTAGATAAAGTGCCTGGGGCCTGGGGCAGTAATTACTTTATCTAGGGCCACTAAGAAAAGCTAAGCCTTCTCCTGTTGCCAGGGGAACTGGGCTTTTAAAACATTAACTAAATTATTATTATTATTATTATTATTATTATTATTATTATTATTATTATTATTGATTTTTTCAAGACAGGGATTTTCTGTATAACCCTGGCTGTCCTGCCATTTGATTTATAGATCAGGCTGGCTTTGAACTCACACCTGCCTCTGCCTTCCCAGTGCTGTGATTAAAGGTGTGCATCACCACACTCAGCTTTATTTTTATGTTTTTTAAAGTATTTAAATGTTCATTTATTTATTGTATATGTACGGGTGCTTTTTTCTCCCTGCATGTATGTCTGTGCACCGTGTGTGCCTGGTGCCCGTGGAGGTCAGGTGAGGATTAGATCTCCTGGAACTGGAGTTAAAGATCATTGTGAATGTGGGTGCTAAGAACTGAATCTAGATCCACTGGAAGAGCAGCTGGTGCTTTTAACTGATCAGCTATCTTTCTAGCGTCTATTTTTTTTATTTTTTATTTTTTATTTTTGGTTTTTCAAGATGGGGTTTCTCTGTGCAGCCCTGGCTGTCCTGGAACTTACTTTGTAGACCAGGGTGGCCTCGAACTCAGAAATCCGCCTGCCTCTGCCTCCCAAGTGCTGGGATTAAAGGTGTATGGCACTACTGCCCAGCTCAGATGTCCCTTTCAATCTATGTATCTTCCCTTAGCAAGAAAGAGCTCGTTTTTCTTGCAAAGTGCACTTCACGTACGTGTCACTCAGTTCTCTCAATAAATGACGGGCAGCTCTCTATAGCTACCACTCAGATTTCCTGATCAAAGAGTTGTAGTTCTAGACCCCAAATTAACATTGTGATTAGGTCACCCTTTCTCAGTAAACACGAGTAGACGTTCCTGTTTCCTTCAGTACTGAATCCAGAGGATTCCATTCTCTCCTGTTGTTCTTTGCTCATAGCTCAGAGGTTCCAGATTGGGAGCTCCCGGCTTGGACCCAACTTATCAAGACAGAGGGTTTTTGGTTCCTCAACCCCCATAAGGGTTTTTATTTCTGGTTTTTCTTTTTCTTTTTTTTTCCTTTCTTTTTCTTTCTTCTTTTTTCTTTTCTTTTCTTTTTTTTTTT
>NW_022196911.1:46596143-46614249 GCF_008632895.1 Mastomys coucha | reverse complement strand
TTTTTTGAGACAAAGTATCACTATGTAGCCTCAGTCCTTGCTGGTTTGGAGCTTGCTATGTAGACCAGGCTAGTCTTGAACTCAGAGATCTGACTGCTCTGCCTCCTGGTACTTGGGACTAAGGCATGTGCTGCTTGACTTTCTTCCCTGCCCATCCTTCCCTTCTCTCCGGGACTGGATGGCTGAGGTCTGACCCTGACAACACAGGGTGAGTAGGGGTTTGGAAGCACAGCAAACTGGCAGGCCAGGCCCCTTCACTCAGCCAGGCTACCTTGAGCACTCGGAGATTGTATCCACGCTGATCTCTACTTATAAAGCCTGCGTTGAGCCGTGGGAAAACCATCTAGGTGGCAAACAGGTGGTGTGGTCAGAGACACAGGAGGGGACTGTTGCAGGAGGGGAGAGCAAAAATCCCAAGGCAAAGCCACCTAACTCAGCCCAGAGAAAGGCAGCTTGTGGTGGGGTATGCCCAGTGTGGAGAGCCTTTGGGGGACTGCTGGGCAGGAATCTGACATTGGCAAAGGACAAGGAAGTAAGCTCAGGCAGGAATCTAACTTTAGGCTATAATAGGGAAGTAGGTTCAGGCAGGAATTTTAATCTTAGGGTGGAACAAAAGAAGTAGGCTTCAGGTAAGACTTTGGGCTTGGACAAGGAAGTGGGCTCAGGTATTTTGGTCATTCTGAAACAACTGTCTTTGAAACAACTGTCACAAGAGTAATCATGAGACTTGGCGTACTGCCTTGCTAGTTCCTTATTGTACTGCTGGCCCTTAATACTTGCATGTAATTAAAATGACATAAAATCGGATTGGGAAAAATTAAACCTGCCTTCAGTCTCAGAATTGACTGGGGTCATGCAACAATGTTGTCTAACTGTCTTTTTCTTTTTAATCCTCACTCCTGCGCTGAAGAACCTGTTGACTGACTGAGCGGGCTTGGTCAGCCCAGTAAACCAACATCCATTTCACCAGCTCCTGTGACAGAATAGAGTGGAACAGAACAGAACGGAGCAGAACAGAACGGAAAATAGAATAGAAAAGCATCCAGCAGGTAAGATGCTGGGTCCATACTGGGTGGAGCTCCTAACAGGTGTGACAGCATTCACTTCCTGCCCCTTGGAAAGCTTTTCCCAGAAGCCTCTCTAAGACCCCTGTGCCAAGTTGGGAGGAAGCCCTCCAATGCGTGGGAAACCACATGGGGCTGCATCCCAGCTGAGTGGTAACAGTCACATCAACGACAACCCTGTGAGGGAGGCATCACCTGGGCCCCCAGGACACTCAGCCTGCAGCCAAAAGAGAGGCTTTAGCTAACTCAGGGGACCCTGAGTAATAAGGACGAATTAATTGGACATTTAAGTCACCGGACCTTTCTATGGGGGGAGTCAGTTCACAGATGCCTGGAACACTATGATGGGGCAGGGGATCCCTGGGACACTATGATGGGGCAGGGTTTCCCTGGGACACTATGATGGGGCAGGGTTTCCCTGGGACACTATGATGGGGCAGGGGATCCCTGGAACACTATGATGGGGCAGGGGATCCCTGGGACACTATGATGGGGCAGGGGATCCCTGGGATACTATGATGGGGCAGGGTTTCCCTAGGACACTATGATGGGGCAGGGTTTCCCTAGGACACTATGATGGGGCAGGGGATCCCTGGGACACTATGATGGGGCAGGGTTTCCCTGGGACACTATGATGGGGCAGGGTTTCCCTGGGACACTATGATGGGGCAGGGTATCCCTGGGATACTATGATGGAGCAGGGTACCCCTGGAAAGGGAGGAGCTTTGGAAAAAATGCTTTACTTGGTAAACCCAGGACCAGAGGGATCCTGGTCATTACAGGGTGGGCAACCCTCTTGGGAAGATTGACTTCCATAAATCCCATCTGAAAGCAGTGTTTCTCCAGCAGCTGCAGAGTAAGGGGTATCTGTTCTTTGACTTGAGAGAAGTCTCCCTGCCTGTGTGGCCTGGTCCTGACCTCTGTTGATGGTCTGACAAGACACAGCTCTGCCCATTAAAGCTCAGCCAGTTTTATCCCCCTGCGGGCTTCAGTTCTCATCACAACAAACACCCTATTTGGGGGGTGGGGTGTCACAAATCCTGGCCTCTGAGCCTTCAAGTTGCAGAGCTGGGTCTTGCCCAGCCTGACCACAAAGCCCCAGCCTGTGCGTACTGCCCTTCCCGCCTCCCTTCTTCATCTGCCATTCACTGTCCCCCTGGGTCCATACAGTTCACTCGTTCTCCACCCAACCCCACCCGGAGCTGGCAGATTCTTGGTGTGGGTGAGAGTGACCCTTGCACTAATGTGTTCTGGGGCCCATACCTCCACGTGACCCCATTTTCTCTGGGCAGTTAATGTCTACCTCTCAGTCTCTGTGGTCGGGGTACTCTGCCCAGAACATTCTGGAAATGTGAAGGCATCTTCCTAAGGCTACTCAAGTGCTCCTCTGCCAAGACCCAGACCTACCTCAGGTTCAGACAAGCACCTCCGGGTTCCTGGACCTAGGATGCACACTTGGGTGGGGGGGACATGTGTATGCTGTCCCTATGTTGAGTGCTGCTGCCCACCACTGACAGTTATGGTTGTAATGAATCTTCAAAGCACTTGCTCTGTGTGTGTGTGCATGTGTGTGTGCGTTTAAGGGCTGGGTCTCAGGGAAAAGTGACTTGCCAAGGTCATGGGTCTGGGAAGTAACAGCACCGAGCTCTGGGCCTTCACTTTTCCTGAGTGCCCACTGTCTCGTGGGATGGTCAGTGTGTGGTTGAGACCAGAGCTAACCTCAATCTCTGGTCACTATGGTGACAAGCATGATAACCAGGACATCTGCCAGATGACTGTCATCTGAGTGGGAGGTGGCCGCCTCTATTAGGTGAGGGTACCTGGGGCCTTTCACAAGGTGGATGAAGGTGGAGAGGAAGGCCTGGCTCACTCGCCTTTTTCTGGGATAAACTATGGTGACCTGAGGACCCCCCCCCGAAGAAATGCTAGAAATCCCTTATTATAATGATATGAAACAAACCATGTGCAGTGGATGAGGGGGTTGGTGCTCCATTCTTACCCTCGGGCCAAAGTCTCCCGGTGCACCCTAGAACCAAATACAGGAAGATGAGCAGCTACCGACTTCTGTTATTCCTCCCCATTTCCTTTTGAACACTCCTACTGTGCTTGGATAGGCAGGCCTTATTTTAAATCTCCTTTTCCAATGAGGACACTGAGGCTCAGAGAGGTTAAGTAACAAGGCCAAGGTCACAGCCAGCAGATTGAAGCCAGGCAGGTCCTTATCTATGGCTACCTCCCAGATGTTCAAGATCCCAGACACAGTGTGGCCTGTGGGATGGCTGCTCACACTGTATCCTCTCACAGTTCCTGAACCTTGAACTGGTGAGGAATAGCAAAGCTGCGAGCTTTGAAATGGTAGGTCACACAGCAGCAGACACAGAGGAGGCAGCATCTCCTTGGTCTCAAAACCTCAGAGTTGTTTCTGTGGCTTTGGCTGCACCGGAAACCCCCTGCCCCCATAGCTTTTATATAGAAGGACAAATTGAGGCCCTCACAGCTGGGCAGCTTGCCAAAGCACAAAGTAGTGGAGCTGGAATGTAAAGGGGAGGCTTTGAGCCACCAGGTCCTGTGTCTTTCCATTTCTCAGTCCTGCTGGCAGCTAGGGGTGCCAATCGATCGATTGATTGATCGATTGATCGATCAGCTTGTCCCTGAGCAGCCACATCCCCCAGGCATGACTGTATATGGCCTCTCAGGTCTTCACTCAGCCCTGCCACTCTGAGCTCTGCTCTGGTCCCTCTTCCTTCTGAGCCCACCATCATGTCCACACAGATCGATTTGTTCCCTTACAAGGAACATGGTGGGTCCCGTGTTTAATGCTGGGTTATGCTCTGGAACTGAAGTTTGGAGTTAGTTGGCTGCTGGCATCCTTAATCAGCACACAGAATCTGGACTGTATCCCCCTCCACTTACCTTTTCCCCTTTGGGGCCTGGAAGTCCCTGGAGAAAGAAGATAGAGAAAGAACAGTGGTGAGGGAAGCGAGCGAGCCTGGCTGCACTTCTGGCTGACCCATGGCTGTGGGGCAGAGGGTCACGTGGAGCTAGCAGAGCTGTGGCATCTGAGTTGAACACTATACAGGACTGTCAAGCTGTCCTTGCTGCCTCCTGAAAGCTCCACACCTGCCCTCAGCACGATGGTGATGAGGATTTGGGGTCAGCAGCACAGGTCCACAGGCATCCTCTGAGCAGGTAAAGGGCACACACACCAGTTTTTCTGCCTGAAAGCACACACATTCCATGCTTTGTCTCTGCTGGGGAGGAGGCTATCCAGTCTCCATGCATGCATACATGCATCCAACATCCATGCATGCCTACATGCATGCATCTATGCATGTATCCACCCATGCATCCACCCATGCACACAAGCATCCATGCATGCACCCATGTACCCATTCATCCATGCATGTACCCACTCATGCATCCATGAATGAATCCATCCATGCACCCATGTTCCCATGCATCCATGCATGTACCCATCCATGCATCCATGCATCCATTCAACCATGCATCTATCCATGCATCCCTACATGCACCCACTCACACATCCATGCACAAATTCATCTATGCATCCATGTACCATTCATCTATGTATCCTGCATGCACTCATCCATGCATCCATGAATGAATTCATGCATGCATCCACCCACATATCCATCCAACTAATCATCCATGCATCCATGCATCCATCCATCCACCACCTATTCATCCATCCATGCACCATGAGTACATCCACACATGTAGGCATCCATCCATCCATGAATCCACCCATGCACCGTGAGTCCATCCATACATGTAGGCATCCATCCATCCATGAATCCATCCATGCAAGCATCCATTCATCCATGCATGCAGGCATCCATCTATCCATGCGCCATGAGTGCATCCATACATGTAGGCATCCATGCATCCATCCACCTATCTGCCCATCCATCCACTCACTTACCCACTACCCATCATGCACTCATTTATCTACTCAACAATGTACCCACCCATTCATCTATCCAACCATCCATTAATCCATCCATTCATCTCCTACCTACCAACACCCTATCTGCCTACCTGTTCACTCACACCCCATTACTTATTTAATTGTGCTTATATTTCCCTGTGCACCTTGCTCATTTGCTGAGGATGCCTGAGGACCATGGACTCCTGGAACAGTTATTGAGAACTTCAGCCTGATGACATCGTGGGTGTCTTGAAACTATGTTAGGCATTCTGTATCTATGGCTTATTAGGAGAGACTTGTAGACTTTGAGGGCTGACTGATCATGGTTCTCCATAACTCTACAACATCTCCTAGGAGAGCATGCTTCAAGGCAGAAAGCTAAAATGGCATCTCCATGGTTACTCAGTCAGCAGATGGATTTGAACACACGTGACACATGGCTTTGTCTTGCTCTCCTATAGCTGCTCAGCTCACTTTCCAGTTCCCTCAGGTGTTCCATGATCACTCCACCCCCACAGTGCAGGTCTACCCCAGGACCATCTAGCATGCTGTGGTCACTTACTGGCTTGCCGTCCAGACCTAGAGGTCCCTAGAACATGAGAGAGAGCAAGGGTTACATACAGGAACATTCCTTCCATTACTTAGGACCCCATTATTCAGTGACAAGAAAGCAAAGCCTGTCCTGAGCCCGGAGGTCAGGGTACATTCCATGTGGCCAGGGTGGGGGGTGGGGGAAGGGTGCTTGAGTGTAGTCAGCCACTCATGATCCCATCTCCTGATCACAGGACCTCAGTTCTTCTCTGAAGCGCTCCCCATCATTAGGGTGGGATGGTTGAGGGTGGGCAATGGCATTCTCTCTTGTCAAGGTAACAGGTGCAGGCCTGGGATGCAAGCTGAGACATAAGCATCATGTCTGGGACTTCAGTGGTGCTCTCAAGGGGAAAAGGGTCTCTTCTTCCAATGAGATTGAATCTGGGGTTCCATGTCCTCCCCCATCCCATGGGGGAGAGAGAGAGAGAGAGAGAGAGAGAAAGAGAAAAAGAGAGAAAGAGAAAAAGAGAGAGAGGGAGAGAGAGAGAGAGAGAGAGAGAGAGAGAGAGAGAGAGAGAGAGAGAGAGAGAGAGAGAGAGAGAGAGAGAGAGAGAGAGAGAGAGAGGAGACACAGTCTCGAGGAAAGCAGAGCCAAGAGTCCAAGAGAAAGACAGAGGTGAGGGCTGGAGGCTGGAGCCATGCAGTGATCCTCACATCCTCACACATCTGTTTCCTGGGTTTCCTTTAAGCCAGCTTGACTTGAGTGACTGTCACTTAGATTGGAAGACTCTGGAAGGCTAAGCATTCTGCAGTAAGGAGAAGCAGTAAGACAGTAAGGAGAAGCTAGATGGTTCCTGGGCCAGAGCTGAGAGCAGGGTACTGTAGGATGAGCAGGCCTCTGTGGTGCCTGCAGAGGGCCACCGATGCTAAGGCGTACTCTATCTGTCTAATCACCCGTCTACCGAACGAGTCTCATCCGTCTCCCTCTAGGGCTAGATGGGTACTACATGGGGAGATGCTGCGGACCAGAGTTATTTATTCTCTGCAAGCCCTGTCCTCCTCACCCCTGTCCCCTTATCCCCACACATACTTCACCCCCCCTTTTTTTTTTAAAGAAACACTTCAGTTTAACATGTATGTCACCTTTGACCCCCAGGAGCAATGCCTACAGGCCCACTCTTCTGAGTCTTTGCACACACTGTCCCCCTGCCTGGCTCACCCTTCTTCTCTCTGTACATCTTCAGCTTGGCTACCTCACCTTTCATGAACCCTTCCAGGTTTCTCTGCATCCTAGAGTCAGGACACCTGTCCTTGTTTCTGGTAATACAGTCTGATGGTTGCGTGAGGGACGTGGCTAGTGTGTGTTCTACACAAGTGTCCATGACAGGCAAGAAAAGAGTTTCCTCCCTTGACTCTCGAGCACACGAGTGAGACCTGACATGGAACACGTGGCTGGGGAAAGCTTGGGCCAAGCATTCTTCATCAGAAAACCTGCCTTCTAGGCTGAGATTGTAGCACAGAGTGTTTGCCTGGCTTGCACAAAGCTCTGGGTTCAATCCCCAGCACCGCATAAAAACCAGGCATGCCTGTAATAACAGCCTTCAGAGCGGAAGCAGGAGGATCCATCAGTTCAAGGTGAGTTCAAGGCCAGCCTGTCTCCAAATCTGAAACTTTAAAATAGCAACAGGATGCCCAACCAGTGGATTCTTCTATCTGGTGAGACCATGCAAGCATATAACTATTTAACATATCTCATTAACAGCAGGCTTGAGCACAAGGAATGTTTGACATGTCAGAGGTGTTGTGTTTAGACTTGGGTCCCATCCTTACAATAGCTCATCAAACATATGCAAAATATAGAGTGAGTATTGTTCATCCAAAGAGCCTGGGACACATGTCTTTTGGATTTGGAATATTCACATTTACATAATGAAATATCTACATTTACATAATGGGATACCTTGGAGATGGGACCCAAGTACAAACATAATGAAATTCATTTGTCTCATTTGCATGTTATCTCCATGTCTCGAAGGCCATTTTGCATGATCCTAATGATCCTGTCTGCTAAGCACAGTGTTACCCTGTGGGATTTTCTAGCCGGGGTGCTAGGCTGACAACTCAGAAAAGTTTCTGATTTCGGGGCACTTCAGATTATCAGAGGAGGGATATCAACCTTCCTGTGAGGGAGGAAGGAGAGAGAATTGGAACAAATGATGGGTGAGCCCTGGCGCTTTGGAGCCAAGAAGGGGCGTGGTCAGCTTTGGGTTGCGGGTAGCAGAAATGGTGAGGGAGAGATAACCGGTGAAATAACACTTGGGGATTTGGTTCAAATGTGGATGTGGTGAATGTGGGGGAAGGTGGGCAGTGTGGCAGAGAAGGGTCCAACTAAAGCTGAAATAGGGTGCTGGGGACCCGGTCTTTAGGACACAGCTGACACAGCCTTCATCTGCAGAGGTGGTTCTGGGCTCATGGCTGAGGCCTGGGTGAGAGAAGTGTTCCTAGGCTTCTGAACTAATCTCCCTTCTGGGTGAATTGTTGGGCCTCAGAGAGACTGCTGGGTAAGTAGATGACAGTTATTGAGAGTCGGTGACACTAAGGAGGAAGATTCAGAGGTAGGCAGAGGATATCCCGCCCCCCTCCTCCCTCTTTCCTTCCCTCTCCTCCTCCTCTCCCTCCCCTCCCCCTTCTCTCTCTTTCTCTCTCTCTCTCTCCTTTTTTTGGATACAGGCTTTCTCTGTGTAGCCCTGGCTGCCCAGGAACTCACTTTGTAGACCAGGCTGCCCTTGAACTCAGAGATCCATCTACCTCTGCCCCCCAAGCATTGGGATTAAAGACATTTGTTGCCACCACCCAGCTGAACATCCTGCTTTGTAGTCAGATAGAGGTACCCAACTTGACAACATGCTTCTGATGTCCCTTCTGTCCTGGGGAGGATGGCTTGGGGAGGGGGAGGGCTGGATTGCTCTGAGCTGTGAGACTTTCTAAGATGGAAACTCCCATCTCTCCTCTACCTTCCTCAGCCCCTTGATTCACTCTCCTGCCGACTTGTCCACGGAGAAAGATTCTGTGGTCCAGTAAATTTGAGAGACACTCGGTTTCACTCTGTGGAGTAGGTTTCTTTCCCATAAACCTTTTCCAGATCATTTTCTAGTTTGTGGGTTTCTGAGTGGCAGTGTTCCCAGTCTCACGAGACTGGGCTGTGCTGAAACTTAGCATAACAACCCAGGTATGAGGCTCTATGGTTTATATAGTTTACAGTGTAGGCATTCCCATGGGCTGGAAAAGGGCTTAAGCCTGGATTTGGGGGAGAGAGAGAAGTCTCAGGGAGGGCTAGGGGGGATGGTCTGTCTAATGCCAGAAACAAATCTGGCTGTTGTGTGATTAAAATTAAGGCAAAACAAAGTCCAGGCAGAATGTTCTGGAAGGACAGAGCCTCAGGCTGGCTGGATGCATGCTTCTGGTGGCAGGATTAGGGGTGGGTATCTCTCCCATCAGAGTAACCCACGCCTGTCCTAGACAATAGGGAACTAAGCTCGAGCTACTCGCACCCTTCCTGAGTTTCCTGCAAGAAACACCAGAGAGAAAAGCAGCTGAGGGCAGGGAGTTGAGCCCTGCAGGAACTGGGTTCAAATCCTTCCTCTGGCCGGGTGGTGGTGGCGCAATGCCTTTAATCCCAGCACTTGGGAGGCAGAGGCAGGCGGGTTTCTGAGTTCGAGGCAGCCTGGTCTACAGAGTGAGTTCCAGGACAGCCAGAGCTATACAGAGAAACCCTGTCTCGAAAAACCTAAAAAAAGAAAAAAAAAAATCCTTCCTCTGACCCATGCTACTCTGGGAACCGTCTCCTGCCCCATCAACGCCACAGGGTTCACCAGAGGTTTTCATCACCTTCTGCCCTCCGTGAAACCCAAACAGCTGTTTACAAGTCTCAGTTCTGCTTGAAGTTCATTTTCCTCGAGGAGATCAGCTGGCTCCCGGATGTTTCTGAATGCTCGAAAAGCAAATAAAACCACAGGCTGTGCATGAATGGAGAGCAAAGGCCCAGGGTAGGCTCAGTCTCCTGCCTCACTCGGTAACCTGGATGTTCCAGCCTTGCTCTTGTCTGTAAAGTGGGAGACATGCTGTTCTCTCAGGTGACAAGTTCAAGCTGAGTCCTGCGTCAACCTCCCTTAGATCAACCCAAGATGGGACAGCCACAGGCTTATACAGAGTTGGTGTCTGAATTAGCGCTGGCAGAGACAGTGCTGGAAGTGACCTTCATGTGACTTTCTGAGTGGGTACTGTATCACCTACTGATATATATATATATATATATATATATATATATATATATATATATATATATATATATGTTTTTTCAAGGTCTCACACTGTAGCCCTGGCTGACCTAGAACTCACTATGTAGACCAGGTTGGCCTCAAACTCACAGAGATCCACTTTCCTCTGCCTCCAAAATGCTAGGATAAACATGCAAGCCATTACTTCTGGTGTCCTTTAAAAAAATTATTTGGGGCTGGAGAGATGGCTCAGTGGTTAAGAACACTTACTGCTATTGTAGGGGACCAGGGTTTGGTTCCCAGAACATACATAATGCTTCATAACCCTTGGTAACTTCAGTTCCAGAGATCTGATGCCCTCTGGCCTCCATGGGCACCAGGCAGGCACATGATGCACACACATACACACACACACACACACACATACACACACACACACCACGCACAGAGGCAAAAACATAAATTACAAAATAGTTTTTTAACATAATAAATAAATGAATAAATAAATAAAT
The DNA here is from genome assembly GCF_008632895.1 of Mastomys coucha. Classification (NCBI taxonomy): domain Eukaryota; kingdom Metazoa; phylum Chordata; class Mammalia; order Rodentia; family Muridae; genus Mastomys; species Mastomys coucha. The sequence continues at coordinate 46,603,916 of NW_022196911.1, read as the reverse complement.
AAATAAATTTATTGGTTTTTGAGATAAGGTTTCACCGTGTAGCCTTGACTGTCCTGGAAGTCACTCTGTGTAGAACAGGCTGGTCTTGAACTCACAGAAATTTGCCTGTCTTTATCTCTCTGGCACTGGAATTAAACGTGTGTGTGTGCTACTACTGCCTGGCAATTTATTTTATTTTAAATTATGTATATCTGTACCAACAGAGGCCAGGGAGGACGTTGGATCACTAGTGGGTTGTTCCTAAGCAGGGGTCTATGAAGCCATCCCTGAGATTTGAGAGCAAGCGTGACAAGAGGGTTTCTGAGTCTGGAGGCTCCATCCCTGGGGCCTCAAACCGATCAGGCACTGAGAGCTGTGGGAGCCATCCACTTCCTGTTGGGGATGGCAAGGGCTGGTGCTTTCTGTTGCCTCCTCCAGGGCAAGGATGAAGGATGGGGGGTGGGGTATCTGAGAGTTGGTCCTCCATGGTGTTCTTCTCAAGACAGGCTTTCTCTGTATAGCCCTGGCTGTCCTGGAACTCACTCTGTAGACCAGGCTGGCCTCGAACTCAGAAACCCGCCTGCCTCTGCCTCCCAAGTGCTGGGATTAAAGGCGTGCACCACCACCGCCCGGCTTCTTCTTAGTTTTTAAAAATTGTATTTATTTATTTGTGTGTGTGTGTGTGTGCATGCATATGGAGCTCAGAGTCCGACATTTGGGCATCAGCTGTCTCCTTCCAGTTTGTGTGTTTTGGGGATTGAACTCTGGTCTTCAGGCTGGCTTGACAGAGGGCCTTTACTCGCTGGACCATCTCCCTGGCCTCCCCCCCTTCCCCCGGGAGACAGGCAGATATTGGCCTTGAACTATTGATGCTCACATCTCCATCTCCCACTGTTAGGTTTATGTGTATGTATCACTATGTCTGGGTTGAGTGGGTGCTTCTTATTGTGCCTCACCTTCCCTGAGATGGGCAGGAAAAAGCCAAACTAACAAACCGGCAATGTTTAGATGCATACAGAACCAGTCCACCCAACCAGAGCTGGGTGACTGTCTTGCTTTCTAACTGTAATTAATGCTGACAGCTCCTGCTGGGGAAATGGAGCCCTCAAAATGGACTGGGCTGGGGGCCCCTGGATGAGGGGGCTTACCAGGATTATCAGTTCAGGGTCTAGTAATTAAGCCCCAGATGTTGACGATTCATCAAATTACAAGGCTGGTGGGGTCTGAGGTCCCAGCCGGGGAAGTGTGCATTCCTGTATGAAGGCTCTGTGAGTCTTGTCCCAGCCTTCACCAGGGCTGGCCAGAGGGTGGGAGTAGGGGGCAGGCGCCTCCAGGAAGGTCAGCCCCATATGGTTCTGATTTCTCAGGCCTGGCTGTTTGCATACACATGGACTACAGTTCTAGTCTGGGTTTTAACAATTTCCCAAACTTGAGTTCCCTGCCCCAGGGCAGGGAAGAAAGGGGCTCAGTGTGGAGGTCCAGCTGTGGCTTGTGCCCTGCTGGTGGCCTGCTGCTCTTTCCAGAGACCCTAGGTCTGGGTGCTTTGCAGAGTAGCCTCTGTACCCCAAGTCGTAGCAAGCTCTAGACTCACAGGTGTGTCAAGCTGCATGTAGCTGAGGACAGCTATGAATGTAGCCAGGTTTAAAATTGTAAACTTATTTAAAATATTAGTATTGCTTTGTAATGTGTTTATGAGTTGATCACATCATTCCCAAGTGTGAACTTTGCAGTAGATGTACAGTTGAGGGCTGGTGAGGTGACTCAGGGGTAAAGGTGCTTGCTGACAAGCCTGACCACCCAAGTTCAATTCCTGAAACTCACATGGTGAAAAATGAGGACTACCAAAAAATGAATCGCCTGCTCATCTCCATATGTAGACTCTAGCATGCTCTCTCTCTCCCTACCTCTCTCTCTCTCTCTCTTTCTCTCTCTCTCTCTCTCTTTCTCTCTCTCTCTCTCTCTCTCTCTCACACACACACACACACACACACACACAAATAAGTACTAGATGTACAGATGATTACATCATTGTGCAATCTCAAAAGCTAGAGGTTTTGTCAATTAACAACCATGCAGTAAAAAAATAACCAAACCCACTACCACCACAAAAACCCTCAAACCAACCAAATTAGCAGCTGTGTTGTAAACAAAAACAAAAACAAAAACAAAACCAGACAGTTGACTTCACTACACAGTCTTTGGGGCTTCCCCAAAAGACAGAAGTCAGAAGGGCTTCCCAGCCCTTGGGACATGCTCTTGCCTGCCCAGGCCTGTACTGCCTTCTCAGGGTTACAGCCTGAGGGCCCTTGCTCCACTCTTTCCTTTTGCTTCACATCCGCTGGAGAGTGACCTGCCGGCTCTGTAGGGGCATGGGTGTGCAACCCTTGGCCTAGGTCTCTTTCAGCCGTGACACTCTGAGCCATGGAAGCAGCTGGCTTCTATTTCGTGGCGAGGGCTTCCTCAGTGAGTGGCCCGTGTTGGCTGGAAGCAATTACATCTATGTCCCCATCCCACACCATGGCTGGAAGAGGAGGTATTTAAAGGACTAAGCCTTTGAACTGATCCCAAATATCTGCTTAAATTACTTATTCACCCTTTCCTGGTATTTGGTGCAAAGAAACACGATTACCTTGTCAGGTATCAGGAGAAATTGCCCCTCTTCGGAGAGGGGGGGATAAAGGGCCTTGATTTCTAGTGGGTGTGGGGGAATGGAGTTGAGCTGTGTCTGTCTGAGATGCTTGTGTGCCAGGGAGCACTGGACATAGTACACAGGCTGGGGCATCCTTTCAGCACCAAGCAGACTGCTGTGTGGCTCCGACTCTACTGTGGACCCAGGGGCCAGTGACAGAGATAGCTCACAGCTGATGAAGGCTCAGGGTGTTCCGTGCCTCCTGGTTCACCAGAAGAGCCCCTGGACCATATCCAGGTCAAACCCCTGCTTTGCCCTTGCTCTGATGGGGAACCTGCTTCTGTTCTCCCCTGCCTACTCACACATGACCTCCTGGACTGCTCTCCCTCCTTCTTTTGTGTGCAGGGCTGATTCACACGAGGCAGTGCACCACCAGCCCCCTCACCCCTCAGCTCTCCCACTCTGAACTGCAGCACAGACCTTCCTTGATTTCTGTAGACAACATCGGCAGAAAAAGTAACACCACCAGGAAAAAGGTTGGAAACTGTATGGATCTAAAGTACACAGCAAATCTAGATTCTCAGCTTTTCTTGGATCTGCTGTGAGGATTGCCCTGTATGGGCTGACGTGCAGGACTTCATTCAGACCCAGTCCACCTAGCCTAAGCCCAGCTCACACGCTTTCCTGCTGTCAGTTCTCTATTTCTTGTATTTATTTATATATTCTATATATTATTATATAAAGATATAATTCTTATGTATACTAATAACACAATTAATATAAATGAATTAAATTTAAATTCCAAAATAAAAATATAAATCAACATATTAATTATATACAATTATAATTGTTATGTTCTTATGATATATAGCTTATATATGATTATATGATTTTCTCTGTTAGGTGATGCTTGTGGGTAGGGTGCCAGTGAGCTTGTGAGATCTCGTTTCAGGAGCCTAACCGTTTCTCTGGTCCTTCTGTACTCCTGAGCACAGCTTGCCTTCCTCCCAGACCAGCCTCCTTCATCTTCCACCATTGATTTTCTGGACAGACAGAGAAGGGACAGGATGGCATGCTGGCTATGCCCCTGCCCTTAGACCTCAAGAACAAGCTGCCTGTGTTTTCTTGGATGCTCATGTCCTTTGGGATAGGGAAGTGGAACGGGTGGGATGGCTCTCTTGGGACTTGGACATCAGAGGAAGGAAGCAGTTGACTCCTTAGTGAGACTAGCTACCTCAACCGATTGCTCCTTATCAGTCTGGCTGTGTCTGGGGGTGGGGTGGGGTGGGGTGGGGTAGGGGTTCCTGCACTTCCCTTTTGTCAGCATCTACCTGGCTTTTGCTTTGTTTTGGCTTTTCTTTTTCTTCGAGGCAGGGTCTCACTGAGACAGTGAGTCCTGGCTGGCCTAGGACTCATTCTGTAGACCAGGCTGGCTTTGAACTCAGACGTCGGCCTGTTTACTGCTGAAATTAAAGGTGTTTGCTAATCACTATTCTGTTTTAAGGAAGGGTTTCATATAGCTTAGGGGAGTACCATCGTGCCTGGGTTTTTTGTTTGTTTGTTTGCTTGTGTTGTTGTTGTTGTTTTTTTTTTTTTTTTTTTTTTTTTTTTTTTTTTTTTTTTGTTGAGACAGGGTTTCTCTGTGTATCCCTAGCAGTCCTGGAACTTGCTCTGTAGACCAGGCTGGCCTTGAACTCAGAGGCCTGTCTCCCAAGGATTGGAATTAAAGGCATGTGCCACCACTGCCCGTCTTTCATGCCTGTTTTCTATGTGGCGTAGGAAGGATCCCCATAGAACCAAAGGCTTTATTTAGATTAGGCACACAGGTTACAAAGTCAGCTACATCCCCAGCCCCCTACTTTAGTTTTTGTTCTTATGTAATACCTCCCTTCCCTGATCTCTGCCTGATGTAGGTTTGCAGGTGCTTACAGCTACTAAACCCTCTGCCACTGACCACAGCCTAATGTGAAGCTGGAGCTTAGGTGACTTGTGGCTCTTTCTCTGGATTAGTCGTAAACTTCTAGGAGGTGAGGACCCTTGGATGTATTTCTTGCTACTACACGTGAAATGCCAAACTGCCCTGAGCTGAGAATAAACATTTGTTGAACAATGTTTACGCATGACAGTGATTCCATGAACAAAGGTCCACTTTTCCACCAGCCCCGGTATCTGAACACCGGTGAGCACTAGGGGGCGCCCTTGATCTGTTCTCTGCTAGTGGAAGCCCGCTCCTGCCCCGGTGTCACAGCATGAGAGGCTCTGTACTTCGGTAGCTCATCCAGGCAAAGCTTGCTAGCTTCAGGGGCTCCCCCTGCTGGACTGAGTGAGGACTGCTGTCGTTCACTGAACCTTATGCCTAGCCCTGGAGCTCCCAGGAGGCATCTACTTGGATCTCGTAATTGCTACTGGGGATGAAGGGAACATAATATCTCTGAGGGGTGGGATATGCCTGATGCCGCACAGTCTATGGGGACCCCAAAACTCATTGTTTCTCAATTCATGAGGGGGGCGTGGCAGGAACAGCTTTCTACCCACACGCTGTCTTCTCTCCAGTCTTTTCATGACTCGACCCAGTTCATGTCTGTGAACAGGCTCCTCCATGCAGTAGGCTGTGTGTGGTGAAATGAGTGGTGCCAGTCAGCGGCCAGTCTGCAGGTACCACTCTAGGACTGGTTACTGGCAACCAGTAAGCACACGGCCCACCCTCCTCTGCTGGCCTCTCGTGAGTGCCTAGCCCTGGAGTGCCACACTGTTTCCTCTTCCAGAGTGACGTGTGGGCAGGAGGCCCCTATGCCAGGGAGATGCCAAAACGGGAGAGGATGTGCGGCCCTGGAACCTGAGCAGAGGACCTGAGCTCAGGCCTCCCTGACTGCCTGTGGTCATCTCTCTTTCCTTGGCCGCCTCACATGGGACATTATGGGAAACTGAGGGATAGAGCCAGACCCATACAATGGCAGGACTCCAGAATTACCTGTTTTGTTCTGCCTAGGGGAGAAGGCTGGGGAGGAAGCCCGTGTGGAGGCCCTCTTCTGCAAGCCCAGCTGGCTCTGTCTTTGAGGTTCCAATCTGGGGACTATTATGGGGGACTCAGGAAGTGGGTGTTCACCCCTCCTTCCTCTGCCCAGCATCTTGGGGGCTGGGAGCCGCCCTGCAGGGGTCAGATGGGAATGAGCCAGGGGATGTTACAATTTAAGAAAGCACATGAATTTGGGGGGTATTACAGATGAATCATTTAACTAATTACATTTTTACAATCAAAGCTGTTTTTGAACTGGAAGAGTGTAAGGAAGCATATGAGTGTGTGGTGTTCATGGTTTTTTTTTTTTTTTTTTTTTTTTGTTCGCATGATTAATTCCAAACAGTCCAATTGAGTTATTCACTTGGAAATTGGTCCCAGGCTAGGGCCTTGTCTCGAAGACCACATTTCAGCCCGGAGCTTACTCTGTCCTTTGGGACCTCAGCTGTCGATGCCCCATGACTGATGTTGGAGGCTTTGCAGGTCCTGCCTCCCTGGGTACTGTGAGTTTAACCAGACGGGGCCTGTGGGTGGTGCTCAGCCTTGAGAGACGCCTGAGCGAGGGTTTCTGATTCTAGTGGGACCTGCCTCACACCCGTGAAGATCCGATTCCTCATTAAAACTTTTTATTGTGTTTATTTATTGTGTGTTGTGTGGGTAAGAGCACCGTGGTAATTACTTGAAGGTCAGAGGACGACTCCCAGGCATTGGTTTTCTTTTTCCACCATGAGGGTCCTGGAGAGTGAACTCAGTGGTCAGGCTTTGTGGCAAGCACCTTTAGTTGCTGAGCCATATAGCAGGCCCCAGATCCTACCAGAAGGCTTTTTTTTAAAAAAAAAAAAAAAAAAAACCCAGGCTGAGCCTCATTTCCTGGCAACTCTTCTATCTCAGTTTTCAATTCTATCTTTGTCAATAAACTACTGTTGACTTCTTCTGGTGAAATTCCTCCTTCATTCTGCCTCTGCCCTGAAACCAGGAGACCTTTAAAACATGTGGGAAGAAGAACATTATTTAAAATGCTGGTCATCAGAAGTGCTTCCAGAGGCTGGAGGTAGAGCTCAGTGGAAGGCTGCCTAGCGTGCAATTAAAATCTATTTTCAATTTCTAGTACTGCCACACACACACACACACACACACACACACACACACACACACACACACTGGCAGGCTCAGTGGCAAATGTCTGTAATCTTAGCACTTGCAAGATGGAGGCAGGAAGACCAGGAATTCAAGGTCACCTTGGCTATGCAGGAAATTCAAGGCCAGCTTGGGCTACACGGAGCATTTGCATACACATGATCAAATAACTAAGACAGGACTTGATTCGAATTGAAATTTACACAGGGATCATATTTTATACATAGAGCTCAAAGGTAATCTTATTTTATATTTATAATTTAATTTTTAGTGTTTTGAGACAGTCTCATAGTCTAAGCTAGCCTGGGATTCTCTATGTAGCCCAGGCTGCCCTCACATTTGTGATCTTCCTGCTTTAGCCTCCCAAGCACTTGGATTAGAGATATGTGGCAGTGGTGGTGCATGCCTTTAATCCCAACACTTGGGAGGCAGAGGCAGGCAGATTTCTGAGTTCGTGGCCAGCCTGGTCTACAGAGTGAGTTCCAGGACAGCCAGGGCTACACAGAGAAACCCTGTCTCAGAAAAAAAAAAAAAAAAGAGTTGTCTCTATCTCTGTCTCTGTCTCTGACTCTGTCTCTCTGTCTCTCTCTCTCTCTCTCTGTGTATGCATTCATGTGTATGCGTAGGCCCGAGGTTAATGTTGAGAAGCAATCATTCTAGATCATTCTTTTCCTTCATTCACTGAGGCCGTCTCTTTAGGGAACCCCAGAGTCCACCACTGTGGCTGGTCTGTACAGACAGCCTGCTCTGATGCTCCTGTTCTACCTTCTGAAGCTAGGATTGCAGCTGGCTGACCACACTCAGTTGGCATTTTTGTGGGTTCTGGGGATCTAAACTCTGCTTCTCAAGCTCTTGAGACAAGCACTTTGACCACTGAGCCACCTCCCCAGCCCCTATATCTGTGCTGTGACTGTCACAGGTCAGGTGTGGGATTTTCCACTTGTGGCATCTTGTTGACATCACAAGTTTCTTTTTTTCTTCCTTCCTTTCTTTTTTTCTTTCTTTCTTTCTT
>NW_022196911.1:46555257-46596133 GCF_008632895.1 Mastomys coucha | reverse complement strand
GTATAGCCCTGGCTGTCCTGGAACTCACTCTGTAGTTCAAGGCTGGCCTTGAACTCAGAAATCCGCCTGTCTCTGCCTCCCAAGTACTGGGATTAAAGGCATTGTGCCACCACTGCCCGACACACCACAAGTTTCTGATGGGAGACATTTCAGAGTTTTGGCTCAGAGATGGTCCAACCCATGCAGACCTGCCCAGAATTATGCTGGAGCTTGCAGAGTTCCAGTCTCATCTGGAAGGTGGATACAGGGGCTGGCTACGCTTAGCATCTCTCTCCTCTCCCAGCCCACTGCTCACTAACTGAACACATGGGTCCACATCATGTGGTCTGGTCTTTCCCTTTGTGCATACTGCTGGTGCCTACTTCGTATGGGATGAAGTCTCTTAAACAGTAGATATGGAAGATGGAGGCTCTACTTCTACTGTGTGCACAGGGAACATGAGAAGTGCCCAAGCTGAGTGATCTGTCTGTGAGAACAGGGTGTTTGGAAATGCTGGGCAGACGGAGCTGATTTCTAAGCAGACTGAGGTAGAACTGAGTTAGCGAAGAGCAAGGAACAACAGGGCCCCAGCGGGATCCATAGTGAAGAACAAGGAACAACAGGGCCCCGGCGGGATCCATAGAGGTGAGAGCTGTACCTCCATGCTTGCCGCTGAGCACTCTGGGAGAGAAGCTGAATCAAGGCTTTGTCTCAGTCTTAAACTTTGAGCCTCCAGGACTGTGAGCTACATAAGCCTTTCCCTCCCACTCTCTCTCTCTTTCATTTGTATGCATGTGTGTGGGGGCCAGAGGTCAATGTCACTTCAGGGGACACGGATGGCTTTGAGGGTGCACTTTGACAGTTCAGGAAGCATGGGACTTGGGGGAATCTTTGCTCCCCACTGCCTGTCTGCAAGGTCCTACGTCATGCAGCCCCTGGACACAACCACTACACTCCTCCTCCCTTTTAAGATTTAATTTTTACTTATGCGTATGTGTGCACCTGCACGAGTTTAAGTGAACCATATTGAGAGCTCATGGATGCCAGAAGATGGCATCAGATGCCCTGACACTGGAGTTATAGGGGGTTGTGAGTCATCTAATACTGAGAACTTAATCCAGGCCCTTTGCAGGAGCAGCAATTGCTGCTGGGCTATCTCTCCAGCTGCCCCCCTCCCCCAACACCTTTCCTCCTTCCACCCTCTCTCCATCATTTGCTTTCTCCTTCTGCCCATCCTTGCCTCAGATGGCCCTTGACATAGGAAGCTTGTTCTAAACTCCATGACCTGTACCCTCATCTGTTTTCTTCTGTGGAGAGTACTTGCCCTTCTTGAATATTTGATCCAAATTCCAGACCAATTTCTGCACCCACCCATCACCCTCCCTTATTATCTTCCCGGTACATTCCCCCGTATTCAAGGACCCTTTACACGGCCTTCCGAACGAAGGCAGGCAGGAAGCCAGAGAGCTTGTTTGTAGTGAAGAGAAGGCACAGGCTCATGTTTTTGTGTAAAGGGTGAGAGGTAGAGGCAAGATTAAGCCCTGAGTGACAGACAAGTCATTGTCACCTTAGAAGCTACGTACATCTTCAAGATGAAAAAAGGGATGTGCTAGACACTTTCAGGATGACTCCGTTGTGTCCAGATGATCTCTCTCTCTCCTACCCTCAGCTGTTTAAGATGGCGACTGGGTCTGATTTGCCTTGGTGCCTTCCCTGTGTGTTGCACAAGGCATGATATCAAACCTATTTATGAGATGCCGAAACACATTGACACATACAAGCTGATTAATTCCCCCAAATTCTGAAACACCTTGCCTGGGGATCCTTTGCACCCCCCCATTGTTGATTCACAAAGTTCAGTGCTCAGAACTCCCCCTCTGCTGATTGATCACTGAGTGCGAGATGACTGCTTGTTTCTTGGCTGCCTCATTCAGTTTCAAACTCTATACTTGCAATTCCAAATTTTACCACTAGGTGCCAGGCAAACTCAAACTTTAACAAATAGGTCAGTTCTCTTGAGACTTCTAAGAAGCCAGGCCTTTAATCCCAGCATTAGGGAGGTAGGGGCAGGAAGATCTGTGTGAGTTTGCAACCAGTTTGGTCTACAGTGTGAGTTTCAGGACAGCCAGGGCTATACAGTGAAATCCTGTCTTGAAAAACAAAATGAAAAACAACAAAAAAGAGAACTTGTAATGAAAATACACCCTAAATTAAAACAAGACATATAGACATATATTTAAAAACTTATCATATTGAAATAAATTAAGAATATGATAATACCCACAGTTGGCCGGAGTTTGGAGAAACACGCCATATTCGTGCTCTGTTGGTGGGAATGTAAATGTGTGCAGCTTCCCAGAGGGCAATTTGGCAAAGCACATCAAAAGCCTTCAACATGTGCAAACCCTTTGGTGCAACAATCCGACTTATAGACATTTATTGTATGGAGATAATCACAGAAATAAGCCTTTACTTACTCCCAGGATGTTGAGTGTAAGGATGAAAAATTGACATATAAATAATATAACTAAGAGACTAGCTATATAAAATGATACATGCGATCAGATACTATGTAGCCATTACATCCTGTAACAGTTTTAATGATGTGGGAGTGTCTCATGCTATTTCAAGTGAGAGAGAGAGACCTGTGTTCCTATAGCCTTGAGTTTTTTTTTTATAGTGGAAGTATGCGAACAAAGTTGCATGTAAAAATGTTAGAACATGAAAATAGTGAGCTTCTTGTCTGTGGATGGTAAGAGGAGGATCGATTCCCCCCTTTTTTGTTGTCTTTCTCTATTTTCCAAATGTTTCACAATAGACACGACCAGGCATTTATTGCAATTGTAAGGTCCTATTAACAAGCCTTTGGGGGCACGAAGGACAGACAATCTCTGTTCAGGAAGGGCATGAAGACAGTGAACCTGGAGCCCTGTCAGCTCTGACCCCCTTGAGTCTATAACCTGTCTCACAGATGTGGGTGGCCCCTGTTGCCCCGTCCCTTAGCCACTTCCACTGGCTGCACATAGGGGCCTCGTTTCAGCTGGGGGTGTGGGGACAGGGAGAGACGAGTGAACGGTGTACGCAGACAGCACAGGCCGGGGATCCCAGCACAGCCCTTCTTTCTAGCTTTCCTTGTTCTTTCTTCCCGCTAGGAACCTCTGCGAGTCCAGTTCAATGGGAAAAGGACAATCCCCTCCGGGCCTGCAGTTTGCTACAAAGTAAACACTGCTTCTAAGACTCCCTCAAACAAAACACCAACACTAAGCTGCAGCAGTGAAACAGCTGTTCCTAAAACCTATCTGTCTCAACGCTGGGTTTCTGTCCAAATGCACGGCTGTACGCTGAGAAGGTTAGAAGGGTTTCCTCATTTATTTCTTCATTAAATTTCTTATTACATCATCATATCTACCTACCTACCTACCTACCTACCTACCTACCTACCTACCTATCTATCCATCCATCCATCCATCTATGTGTGCCTGTCCATATGTATATGTGTGTAGGCATGCATACCACAGTGTGTATGTGGTATGTGCTCCAGCTTTGTGGAGGTGGCTCTTTCATTCTACCTTTTACATAGGATTCCAGGAGTCAGGTTTGCATGGCATGCCTTTACCCACTGAGCCATCTTTCTGGTCCTTCTTTTCCATTCTAAAAAAAAAAATTATGTATTTAAATCATTTTTGACATTTATTTTAAGTATATGAGAGTTTTGTGTGTTTGTATGTATGTGTGGGTGCCTGATGCCTGTGGAGGTCAGAAGTGGATATTGGATCCTCTGGAATTGGAGTTACATGATTGCAGCAAGCCACCATGTTCATGCCAGGAACCAAGCCTGGGCCCCCAGGAAGAACAACAAGTGCTCTTAACTGCTGGGCCACTGCTTTAGAACATTTTTATTTGTTTTTGAGATGGGGTTTCATGTAGCCCAGGATGACCTCAGCCTCAACATGTAGCTAAAGATGACTTTGAACTCCGGACCCTCCTGCCTCTACTTCCCAAGTGTTGGTATTCTAGGTGTAGGTCAACACTCCAGGTTTGTGGGGTGTGAGGTATTGGACCCAGAGTTGTATGCATGCTATGTGAGCAGTCTACCAACTCACCTCTGTTCTTATCCTGAAAGTTTTATCTTGGAGTGCTTTGAAGATGGCTCAGTAGGTAAAGTACTCTCTGGGTAAGTATGAAGACCCAAGTTTGGGTCTCCAACACCCAAGTAAAAGCCAGACATGGTGGCATGCACTTACAGTGCCAGCACTGGGGACCTGGAGGGTGGGGGAAGGGGCAAATGATCCCTGGAGTTTCCTGGCCAGACAATCCAGCCAAAATGGTGAGCTCTAGTGTCAGTGAGAGACCCTACCTCAAAAAATAAACTTTTCTTTCTTTCTCTCTCTCTCTCTCTCTCTCTCTCCTTCCTTCCTTCCTTCCTTCTTTCCTCTCTCTTCTCTCTTTCTTTCTTCCTTCCTTTCTCTCTTTTCTTTCTCTCTCTCTTTCTTCCTTTCCTTCCTTCTCTCTCTTTCTTCCTTCCTTCTTTCTTTTCTCTCTTTCTCTTTCTTCCGTTCCTTCCTTCTCTCTCTCTTTCTCTCTTTGTTCCTTCGTTCCTTTCCCTCTCTTTCTTTTCTTTCTCTTTCTTCCTTCCTTCATTTCCCTCTCTCTTTTTTCTTTTCTTTCTTCCTTTCTTTCTTTCTCTTTCTTCCTCCCTTCTTTCTTTTCTCTCTCTTTCTTCTCTTTCTCTCTCTCTTTCTTTCTTTCCTTCCTTCCTTCTCTCTCTTCCTTCCTTCCTTCTTTCTTTTCTCTCTCTTTTCTCTTTCTTTCTTCCTTCCTTTCTCTCTCTTTCTTTTCTTTCTCTCTCTCTTTCTTTCTCCCTTTCCTTCCTTCTCTATTTCTCTTTCTTTCTTCCTTTCTCTCTCTTTCTTTCTTTCCTTCCTCTCTCTCTCTTTCTTCCTTCTTTCCTTTTTCTCTCTTTCTTTTCTTTCTCTCTTCCTTCCTTTCTCTCTTTCTTTCTTCTTTTCCTTCCTTCTCTCTCTCTTTCTTCCTTCCTTCTTTTCTCTCTCTTTTCTTTCTTTCTCTCTTTCTTTCCTTTCTCTTCTTTTCTTTCTCTCTCTCTTTCCTTTCTCTCTCTTTCTTTCTCCCTTTCTCTTTCTTTCTTTTCTCTCTCTCTTTTTCTTTCTCTCTTTCTTTCTTCCTTCCTTCTTTCTTTTCTCTCTCTTTCTTTTCTTTCTCTCTTTCTTTCTCTCTTTCTTTCTTCCTTTCCTTCCTTCTCTCTTTCTTTCTTCCTTCTTTCTTTCCTTTCTCTCTCTCTTTCTTTCTTCCTTTCTCTCTTTCTTTTCTCTCTCTTTCTTTCTTCCTTTCCTTCCTTCTCTCTCTTTCTCTCTTTCTTCCTTCTTTCCTTTCTCTCTCTTTTCTTCCTTCTTTCCTTCCTTCCTTCCTTTCTTCCTTCCTTCCTTTCTCTCTCTTTCTTTTCTTTCTTTCTTTTCTCTTCTCTCTTTCTCTTTCTTTCTTTCTTTCTTTCTTTCTTTCTTTCTTTCTTTCTTTCTTTCTTTCTTGGTGGTGGTAGTAGCGGGGCAGATAGGACTGAAAGGGGAAGACATATGAAATCTATCTCTGGCCTCTACATGTTCATGAAGGGTGAGTGCACCTGTGCAAGTGTGTATGCACACATGAGCTTTATGTTGGGATGGGACTGTGGCTCAGTGATACAGCAGTTACCTACTAGGCATGAAGCCCTGGGTTCAACTCCCCAGTACTTCACAAAAATTATCTGTAAATCTGTAATTGTTCATAGTCATGAACAAGCTTATGCTTTAGCGATCTATTCCAATGCATACGTATAGTGCATAGCACTGGGCAGTTGTGCGGACCCCATGGGAGCCATTGGTAACCGACAGTAGGCTGAGGGTCTGCTTGAAGCGCTCATTTCCCATAGGCCAAGAAACTAGAGTTTAACTCAGATCCTACAGGGAAAAGAAGTCCTACAGTCTAGCCTCTGCCTGGCTGGGAATGCTTTCACTCTGGCAGCAGGGACCCCCTCCTCATATGGCTCAGGGACTGACATATAGAAACAGGTCCATATACCAGCTGGCAGAAGGCGACCAAGGGCTACAGTGTCCTCGTCTGCAGGAATAAAATGATGTCCATTGCCAACCAATGGCTCTGCTGCTCTCAGCTAGTGGAGAGGGCTCCTGGGTCAGTGTCTGCTCACTGTAAAACAGCAGAAACTTCCCAGTCCCTTTGGGCCTTGCATGCGCAGAAAGGCTCAACTTTCGAAAGTTTGTTTTGTGAGTTTTGCAATGCAGCCACAATATAGCATCGGTGGGGACAGGGCTTGGAGTGTGGGATCTAGTTCTTTCCGGGTAGCTTAAGTGCTGTGGGTTAAGATACTCTCGCATGCATCTGGCTGTGCAGGGAGCTGTAGCTCCATATCTGCTCTGTGATTCTGACCAGGCAGGGCTGGGAGGGGTGTGTATAGTGGTTTGAATATGCTTGGCCCAGGGAGTGGCACTATTTGGACATGTGACCTTGTTGGAGTAGGTATGTCACTATGGGCATGGGCTTTAAAGACCCTTATCCTAGCTGCCTGGAAGTCAGTCTTCAGATGAAGAAGTTGAACTCTCAGGTCCTCCTGCACTGTGCCTGCCGTGGTGATAATGGACTGAACCTCTGAACTAGTAACTAAGCCCCAATTAAATGTTGTCCTTGTAAGAGTTGCCTGGTCATGGTGTCTGATCATGGCAGGAAAACCCTAACTAAGACAGGGGGTGTAGGGGAAGGTGGGAGAAGACCACAAGGCTCTGCAGCATGCTGTTCCTAGCCAGGATGGGTTGGGAAGTTGGATGGAGCATATATATGTACATGTACATATACATATACATATACATGTATATGTATATGTATATGTATGTGTATATGTATATGCATTTTCAATCGACAGTGGAGCAACCCATTGCCCAGAAGATAATCTGTACCCTTAAGAGGAACCTCATTGTGGCTATGTATGTCTTCCAAGTCCCCTGGGACTTGGAGGTTTTTGCTAGAAGGATTCTAGTCTTTCAAAGCTGGTAATATCCAAGTGGGGACATATCCTAGTAAAAACCCCAAGACCCTTGATGCCGTGTGGAAGAGTCGGAGTGAGGGCTCAACCATTCCCTAGTCAGGCAGGAGTTCTGGGTTACATTGGATCTGCCCTGTGAGCTGTCACATTTCAGTCCCATTTCATGCAGAGTCCCATTGTTGTAGCCTGAGAGGTCAGACTGCCTGTTGGGGAAGCTGCCTCCCCCAGGCTATCCAAAGGGGCTGGGACCTAGCACAGCTCTGCTTTGGGCTCAAGATCAATGTGCGCAAAAGATCCTATCAAGTCCTGGAGAGCTATATGTGACCCGTTTCGTAATTTATGCAGAACTGTCACCTCTTGGGCCTCATTGAGTCTCAATTCCCATACTTTGAGGACTTAATTATCTCATGCATAGAGGAGGAGATTAAGGCTCGGAGAGGGTGTGTGCCTTCCCTGGGGTCACCAAGCTATGACACTGCAGGTTTGGAATCAAGCCCAGGACTCCTTGATACTCTGGGCTTGGCGACTGCTTTCCTCAACCTCCTGGGAGGCATGCCCTGCAGGACCGAGGACCATATCACCACTCCCAGCCAGTTCTGACTGAGACAGCTCTCTGAACCAGCCTCTGTTTCCCTCCTTGCATCCTCCTACCTGAAGGCACAGAACAAACCCCTGCGTCTGACAGACACCCTCAGCTCTATTTTATGGGCTTCACCAATCTCTTCCCCCCACTCTTTTTTTTTTCTTTTTTCTTTTTTTGATGAGGCAAAATCTTATTATGTAGATAAGGCTGGCCTCAAACTCATGGTAGTCCTCCTTAGCCATGTCTCACCATAGCTGCTTGGCCCCTGATTGTTCTAGAGTACCTGTTCTGGAAGCTACTGGCATCGCCCTTAACCTTGGCAAGGCCCAGGCGGCAGCAGGGTCACCCCAACTTCTTGTCTCTGATATGATGCTCATTTGGTCTGGGTAGGGATATTAACCCCAAATACAAGCTAACTTTTTTTTTGAGGTACTCATATCATAAAGACCAAACCGGAACTAACTAGCTCCTTACATTCTGAGAGGTAAGATCATAGGCTGTCCCTGACACTAGGTAGAGGTACAGGAGGGCGTGACCCAGCCAGGCCAAGGCTTGAGGCTCAGCAGATATCCTAGGCTGGAAGGAAAGCTATTTTCTGGTAGCCTTTTGTTTTGTCTGGGAGACTGGGGTCTACCCAGAGTGCACACTGATCCTTCCATAGACAGAAACGGCCCAGCTACCAAAGAGCACAGACGGAGGAAGGCGGAGTGCGACAGTTCAGTCAAAATTCTGGAGGAGAATGTCAAGGTGCAGGGAAAGGTCGGATTAAGAGGAGGAGGCAGAGAGAGAACAACAACAAAAAAATAAATGTCAAATTACCGGGTAGCCATCTCGTCCTGATTGCCCCTGTGGTAATTAATAAGCAATTAACAATCAGAGTTTGGGCAGAAAACCATATGGCAATGCTTATAACTCTGTCCAGCCACATCCCCTGCCCCCTGCTGCTTTCGGCATGGTTTCTAGGGGACTAACACTGCTGGTTGCAGTGTGCTGGGTCAGCCGGTGATGCCGGGGATCCGGTGGGTCAGAAGGACAGCCACCTTCTCCTATCAGCAGCCATGAGGGAGGGGCTGTGGGTCTTCATCAGAGCCACCAAGGTAGCTCCCACACGTGTCACCCCTACGTCCGTCCCGGCATAAGACAGAGAACATGTGGTCATACAGAGCTGGAAGGAGGTGTCGCGACCATTATGATCAAACCAGGGACTGAAAATGTCCCTTACACAGGAGCTGCAGGGTACTCTTGGCTCATCCTTATTTCTGCCATAACAGGTGGAGCTGAGAAGATTCTGGAAGCTACAGACATGGGAAACAAGCACTGCTACTGGCTGTTTCTTTGTCCCTAGCTCAGATTATGCCTGCTTAAGGTCACTGACATCTGACGCAGTATCCCACACATGGGTATCTCCCACCCCTCCAAGCCCCTTACAGTAGTAGCTTAAGAGTTACTGCTCGTTTAACCCACTGAATATTTTAACAACTGAGCCAAATAAAAAACATGCCTTAGTCTCTGTGTTTCCTTGTTCTTTGAGTTTTGCATTCCCACAAGTTTGTACAAGCGGCCTCCAAGGGGCCTCCGGGAACACTCTACCAGGAAGTTCACTTGTGGCCAAAACCCTACACATTTTTGTTGGCCTGCTTTTTCGTTGGCTCAAACTGATACTACATGCACAGAGAAGCCAGATTCTGAAGGGTGCTGATGGGGGGGTGGGAGCACGTGAATCATGGAAGAAGAAATCAGAAGCAAAATGGCTCATCTGAAAAGAATTCCTTTGGAAGGTTAATTTTGGCTCTAGTTGACTGTCCATGTGCTGCTTGAATGGATGCACAGGGATTTATCTGGCCCTGAAAATCCGCCAAGAGGAATCAAAGGCAGATACATCCATAACCCAGAGAAAGGGGGATTCCCAGGGCCACTGAGTCGCTGCCTTCAAAGCAGCCTCTGTCTGGCCAAGGGGGGAGCCTCTCTGAGCTTCCCTTCACACACTCTTAAATGCAGTGCGGCCTCAACACCTCTGCCAGCTAGCCAGGCTCACGAAGTCCCAGCTGGGAGCAAGACAAGCTGGCTGAGAAGAAAAAGGAACTCCAGGATTCAGTGTTCAAGCCCAAATTTGTCTTGGAGCTACTGTCTGATGCCTTTTGCCAAAGCATGGAAGATTAAATAAAAAATTTAAAAAAATGTCAGTGGGTACAGAGAGATTCAGAGAGATAAGCTGGCACTTACATTTTTTTGTGCACAAAGCTGAACCAAAGATTTGGGGAAGGAGTCACTAGATTCATATGAGCTCTCTTGATAATGGTCTAGAATGTTCTAGTGGGCAAGGGAAGTCCAGGGATTTCTTTTACTGTTTAAAAACGAATTCAACTTCTGTCTGGGATGGATCCTTTTTTGCTTGTTTATTTCTGAGACAGGTTCTCATGTAGCCCAGGCTGGCCTCAGTATCCCTATGCAGCCGAGGATGGCCACTACCTTCCTGCCTTTACTTCCTAGATGCTGAGATTATAGGAGTATATTGTTACACAGAGTTTTATGTGGTACTGGGAATCATATCCAGGGCTTGTACATCCCAGGCAAGGCATACTACCTTATTGAGCTACATCCCTGACCTTTTTCTTTGTTTTTAAAGCACACATTTCTCTAACCAAAAGTTGCTTTCATGGGAGTTGAATTTATAGAGAGAACCAAATAAACGTCTTATCTTTCAGGAGCACGCCATAATCCGAGACACTTACTGGAGGACCTGCAAAACACAAGCAGAAGAGCCACCGTCAGCGTGGAAGGTTCCCTCCCCATTCTCAGCATAGCCCTGGCCACTGCCCAGCTCATCAACTCCAGGCTTTAATGAGGGGGGGGCACAGTGGCGTGTAAACAAGGGTCAGCCACAGAACCAAGATGAGATACTTTTGTCTTTAGAGGGGCCCGGGAGGCCATTTTGGAGGCAATGATGGTTCTCACATGCATAGGTTCATGTGTTCAGTTCATGAAGCTAGTTGGCATTCATTCCCATTACATTCTGAAAAGCTAAATCTGAATCAGATCTCTCCAGTGAGCAGGTTTTTGGGTTTCACCACAGAGGAGAGAGATACAGAGGAGAAAGCATTTTGGCTGTAGGGAAGGGCTGGGCTGAAGGCACGCAATATACATGGTTGGGCAGAGCTGGGGTGGGTCACCACAGTCCAGCTCTGGGGTTAGATGTGCATGAGGAGACTGAAGGAACTGTGATGAGTGGTGGTTCTCAACCTCCCTAGTGCTTCGACCCTTTAATATAGTTCCTCATGAGATGGCTGGTACCTCATAACTGTAACTTTGCCACTGTTATGAATCATGATGTAAATGTCTGATATGCAGGAGGATATTGACATGTTGCCTTGAAAGGGCTTTCGACACACTGGTTGAGAAGCGCTGATATAGAAATTGTGGTAGGGACTTTGGTAAGGTTTATCCATAGAAGATAACTGATTGTGACTCTGGCTTCTGAACATATATGTTCATACACACACATATAACACCTACATTCACGTACACACACATACACACACATTCACATACACACTCACACACTACCTGAAAATTGTGCCTATATTTAACAAGCTGTTGTTATTTTTTAAGTATAACAACAATTTGCATATCATTTACATAAGACATTTATTTGGTTCTCTCTATAAATACAACTCCCATGAAAGCGACTTTTGGTTAGAGAAATGTGTGCTTTAAAAACAAAGAAAAAGGTCAGGGATTTAGTATAAGGCACTTAGAGATGATTTAATGTATCTGTGAGGATGTGTGTAGGTTATATACAAATATAATCATTTTATATAAGGGACTTCAGCACTGGTGGGTTTCATGGATGCCAAAGGATGGCTAGAGTCAGTTAAGGGGCAGGGTATCCTGGAAGATGGTCTCTCAACTCCCTAAAGCAGTGTACTTGCCACAAATGCATGCTTCTACCAAACTGGTAACCCCTCTGTTCCCATTATACCTCAGACACCACCTGTAGGATGAGGCTGCACAAGGCATTCCTTGGCAGGCACTGGAATAAGAGATATACCTGCATGGCCAACAGTGAGCTGGAGCCTTGTGGGTAAGGAAGGGATGCAGTAGTAAGGCCCCGAGTGAAGAGCCCCGCCTAGTAGACTGCTTTCTTCAGCAGACACTTAGGAATAAAACAGAACTCTGGGGAAGCACAGGAAGCTCTGGGGATGTAGTGGAGGCTAATCCTGGCCTGCTCAGGAAGGGGCTCAGCTGGGTCTGGGGTCAGGGAGAGAAAAGCAGGGGCAGAATGGGGAGAAGCAGAGCTGGAACTCGCTTCCAAATCTCTGGGCTTTTCCTGAGATGAAGGGGAGCAGGGGAGGGAAGGCCAGCCAAGCACAAGGTCTGTTTGCATGTCGTGGAGCATGGCGGGCTTGATGCTATGGGCAGCCAGGGGTCACTGAAGGATTCAACATGGATGAAGGCTGCAAGAAGGGCCAGAGTAGACACAGCTCTGCCGCTGTCCCTGGCAGGTCCCAGCAGTGGTGGTTGGAAGAGGTGAGAACCTGTATACACTTGGCAAAGAGGAGAGGGAGGACTTTCAGACCGATGAGATGGCGGGAAAGGATGTTCAGAAAGGTAGATGAGATGGTCAGGATTTTTGAATGGAAAGTGGATACGTTAATATTCCCACCAGTGGTAAAATAGAGGCCATGTTTCCCCTAAGTCTAGTGGGGGTCAAGCAGGGCATGGACAGCATAGATCCTGAACTTACAATGATTGACCTTGCTTCCTGACTTCCAGAGAAGACAAACTCGACTAGAAAGACTCAGTAATCACATCCTTTTTTTTTTTAAAGACTTATTTTATTTATTATATGTAAGAACACTGTAGTTGTCTTCAGACACCCCAGAAGAGGGCATCAGATCTCATTACAGATGGTTGTGAGCCACCATGTGGTTGCTGGGATTTGAACTCTTGACCTTTGGATTGAAGAGCAGTCAGGGCTCTTAACTGCTGAGCCACCTCTCTAGCCCAGCAATCACATTCTTAAGAGCAGACAAACGTGCCTGCCCACACCTGTCCATGTGCCTGCCCCTGAAACTTTCCTCCTGTACACGTCCATGTGCCTGCCTCTGAGCCCTTCCTCCTGTACATGTCCGGAGGAACTGGTCCATTCTAATTAAGGGCAGCTTCCTCCTTTGCCTTTCTGGAGTGACTGCTGCCCTGACAGCTACCCTGATGCCCAGCTCTGTGTCTGGCAGGTACACACACTCAAACGGGCACTACAGAGAAAGGCAAGAAAGGCAGGAGCTGCCTGTTAGGCCGGCACCTCTGCTAAACCCTTAGCTCATGACTTTGTTAGATAGTTTACTGGGCTGGCAGAGCTGCTGGAAGCAGATTCTATGATCTGTAGCAAGTGCGTAACTCAAGAGAGATGGCTCGGGAAGGGGGTATGGCTTAGGCCTTCCAGGGCTCCCTGCTTAGAGTGAAGCTAGTTCAGGTCCCCCAATTGGCCACATGGTGCTTCTACCCCTGAGTCTGGTTCCACCATGTATTTTGCTCTCTGACCCTTAGGCACACAGCTTTCAAACATATGTCCTAAGCTCCAGAATGTGGGGGCCATTAAATGAGAACCAGATGACTTAGCCCAAGGAAGTAGGAGGTTTGGTAATCCTCAGGACTGTCTACAGAGTGGCTGTGGCCTGCCAGGGCTCCCCAATCTGGAAGGCATGTTCATCCACACCTTGGGGGGTAGGAGGGACTGGCTGCCTGGGTGGCTGAGCTGCCTGCTCCGTGCTGACAGGTGGGTGCTGGGTCTGAGAGCCCATTCTCGCCACCTGGAGCTTTTGGCTCCTCCAGACACAGTTATTTCCCAAAGGTATGTTTGATCTTCCTGCAGAGTATTTCTGTTAGCTTGGTAGGGCATGGCCCACATAGTGGAGGTGGTGGCTGTCTCTGTGGCCTGAGGGTGCTGGAGTCTCAGCCCCACAACCATTACTGCTGTCCTAGACTCTGTTCCTCATCTGCCCATGAGCTATTCTCCCTGGTTTGAACAGGCTCTCTGTTCTGCTCACTTATCTAGCTTCAGTGTGATGCCTCAGCCAGGATCTACACCTTAGAACTCAAATGCTTCCCTGTAGGAGCTCACGAACCTTCTGCTGTGTTTCTCAGGACTTCCTAGGGAATAGAGTGGCCCAAGGGCTTTTGGGCTGAGTTTGTGCATAGATGGAATAAGGCTGAGGCCAACTCAGAGTCAGTGTGAGCTGAAGAGGGGGAAAGTGGGATGGGGTTTGTGTCTGTGAATGCGACAACTATCCATGTTGCCTTTCTGGATAGTGGGGAAGACTGAAGAAGATGCTCAGTGTGTGTGTGTGTGTGTGTGTGTGTGTGTGTGTGTATGCATGCAGAAACATTCACTCATGTGTGTACATGTCCACATGAAGCAACGCAAATAACCTTAGGACAGAGGAAACACAAGCTGAGCTGGAATTAGAGAACACTCTCTTAAATACATGCAAGCACATGACACACATGCATACCTCCCCACACACCACAACGCATGCACACACCACACACACACACACACACACACACACACGCATACACCACACACACACACACACACACACACACACCCCACACACATACCACACAAACATGCACACACGTATACACATCACACACCACACAAACATGCATACACACACCACACACACATGCACACACCATATAAACATGCACACACACATGCACACACCCACCCACACACACCACAACACATGCACACACATGCACACACATACACCACAACACATGCACACACACACACCCATACACACACATTCACATACACACACAACATAACACACATGCACATACGCACCACACAAACAGGCACACACACATACACACACCCATACACACCCATGCACACACATACCACACAAACATGCACACACACACCACAACACATAACACTTCCCCCCACCACACATACATGCACACACACATATACACACACACACCACACACATGTACACACCCACCACACACCCACCATACACATACATGCACACACACATGCATATACACACCACACATACATATACACACATGCACACACATACACACACACACCACACACACCACACATACATGCACACACATGCACACATACCACGCACACTCATACACACACATGCATACAAATGCACACACATTCATGCACATGCACATACCACACACATACCCTACACGTGCACACACACATGCACACACATACCACACATATACATGCACACACACACCACACATATACATGCACACACCACACACACACAGACCACACACACCACACACACACAGACCACACACATGCACACATACCACACACACACACACATGCACACATCACACACACATACACATATACACACACACATGTGCACACAAATGCACATAGACCTCGGGAAAAGAAGAACAGCTGTCAGTTTTCCACTGTGTAATTCACCAATGGCCCTGAGCATGACTGGACCACAGAGAGAAGATGCCCTCATTTAAATGGCACTCGAGAGAGACCTCCAGCCTTTTAGCTGAAATGGGAACATCAGGTACAAAATCTCATCTCTGGAATTAGTGTCACACAAGCTTGAAGGAGGTTGGCCCAGGCAATTATACCAGACACTGGAGTTGCACTTCCCAGATGCAAACTACACAGGAGTGGGTGAGAACTCCATTCTGTTTGGATGAGTTGGACCTATGAAGACTGAAGGGCCGGGAGGATGCTGTGCAAGGAAAGGTTTTGATTGGGATTGGGAGACACGAAGGGACTGGTCCCGTGGATGGCAGGGGTGTCTGTTGTAGGACAACATTCTGGTTAGATCCTGTTCCAGCATTCCAGAAGAGCCTTCCTCCCAGAGGCACAGGAAAAGGCCTGCCATGTATAATGGAGGCTGACAATATCAGGATGTGCATGTGTGTAGAACTATCTAGAAATAAACACCAGGCCCACCCAAAGTCAACCAGAGAGGAACATCTGCTTTATGTGGTTCTCATTGGCTCTGACAGGGAATAACAGAACACCTCACAGGAGGGCTGCACATAGGGGCGTGCTGCCTTGGTTAGCAGCTGACCTTAGATGGACAGGATTTCCCTTGGAGTCTTGCTCCCTATTCTGCAAAATTGGGGTAAGAACACATTCTCATCTTGCAGTCCTCTGGGGATCATGTGAAATGTAGGATTCTGAAGGGCCCAGTCTAGAGCTGCGGGTGTGCACGGGGGTCAGAGGTCAGCCATGGGTGTTAGTCTTTCCACACCCTGCTTTCCTGACACAGGATCTCTCACTGGCTCGGGCTTGCTGATTTAGTTTTATTTTTCTGGAGCTGGTGGACTTGATGCTCTTCTCACAGGCGAATACTGTTCCACGTTGTGTATCGACTACACTTGTTCTACCCATTTGTGCAGATTCTAGGTTGCCTGTGTTCCTTAGCAGCTGTGAAAAGTGCTGAGAGGAGCAGGGGGTGCAGATGTCCCTCCCCCACAGTGACGTCACATCTGGTGTATAGACCCAAAGGTGGGATAGTTGGGCTCTATAACTCTTCGAGGAAACTCCATATTGATTTCCATTGGGGCACTTCTAACACTGTGGGTGGAGACTCCCTTTTCTCTACATCTGCAGCAGCTCATGCTGTCTTCAGTCCTTTTGGATAACAGCTCTTCCTATGGAGCAAGGTGACATAGAATCTAATGGTTCTGACTTGTAATCATCTGATGATTAGTGATGTGGACACATTCCTGTTGGAAAAGCAAAGTTTTGCTTTTTTTTTTTTTTCCGAGACAGAGTTTCTCTGTATAGCCCTGGCTGTCCTGTAGACCAGGCTGGCTTCGAACTCAGAAATCCTCCTGCCTCTGCCTCCCAAGTGCTGGGATTAAAGGTATGCGCCACTACTGCTTGGCTCAGTTTTGCTTTTGTTAAGATTTTCTCTCCCTCCTCTTTTGAGACAGGCTTGCCTAGAGCTCACTCTTTGGTCCAAACTGGCCTTGAGCCATTTGCTGCTCATTGGTCCAAACTGGCCTTGAGTTTAGGATTATGCTGCTTCAGTCTCTCCAGTGCTGGGATTATGGACCTAACACACCCAGCAGCTGCTGGCCATTCACATCTTCTTTTGAGAAATGCCTTTTTAGATCTGTATCTGTTTTTTGTCTGGATGTGTTCATATGTGCACATGTGTGCATTTGCACATGTGTGTGTGTGCACACATGCGCATGCATGTGGATGCAGAAGTCAAGCTCAAATGTCTTTGCTTTAGAAATAGGGCTTCTTCATTGGCCTGGGTGTGTGGATGTATGTCAGTGAGTCTTCAAAGCTGGCCAGCCAGCCTCAGCCTATCTGGTTGTCTCTGTCTCTCCAACACTGAGCTTACCTGTGCAAGCCACCGTGGCACTTTATGAGGGTACTGAGGACGGAGCTTGGTTCCTCAGGCTTGAGCGTTAAGCACTTTACTGACCGAACCATCTCCCAGCTCCTCCGATGGGGTTTTGAGCAAACTAAGAGACATTATATTTTGTCCTTAAAAGGGTGACAGTGTTTCTCATCTCCTTCCAAATAGCATGTCAGTGAGCAGACAGTGAAAGGCAAGGAAACCTGTCACAAAGGAAAAAGACAAGGACGGAAAGATGGGGTGTGTGTCAGGCAGGACACGCAGTGTGCCATTACACACAGGCAGAACAAAGGGAACTGGATCCCGGAGTTCAGCATAAGCCCCCTTCAGCTGCTGGGTGGTGGGCATTCAGGGAAGAATGTAGGACATTTGCTCCCAATGAACTCTGGGAACTTATGGAGGTCTTTGGTAAGAGGACAAGAATCCCAGGCCTAGCTCCCAGGAGAAGAGTGATGCATCCATTGAACTCATGCTGGCTTTCCTTGGTTACAGCCAGCCAGGGATCCTCTTGGTGGTGAGTCCCTCTGGCACCTGGTTCCTCACAACTGTTCCCTATCTGTGATGTTGTTTATAAGGGGTGATTCTGTGTTCGCTGGCTCATGTATCTACATGCCGGAAGCTGGAGGTAGGTGTGGCCCAGCTATGCATTTACAGACTCCTTTCTAGTGGAGCTACCTGGGTTTGAGTTTTGAGGTTAAAGAGAAAAGAATATGCAGTAAGAAGAGCTCAGGTAGAGAAAAACACATTTGGGTCAGGAGAGGACTTGAGGGTGACAAAGCCCTGGACAGCCATGGTGAGGGTGCATGTGGGTGATGGGGTGGGTGGTGGGAGAGCTGTGGGGAGGCTGTGGCCATGGAGACAGGGAAGGCAACAGAGATCAGAGATAAACTGAAGAGATGGAGAGGGACTTGATGTGCAGAAGGGAAGGATCGGGGATGCTGCACAGGAAGTAAGGATGTTGATTCCCTGTGATGGGAAGCTGAAGAGAGGAGATGGGATGATGCTGTGTTCAGAGGGGCAACACATAATCTCTGGAGCCAGAGGCAGGGAGAAAGGCATCATTAGTGTCCTGGGCAGTGGGGGACATGGGAGTAGGATGATTTGGGGAGAGAGAAGTGAGGGCCAAGGGAAGATAAATTTAAGAGGTGAGTGGGACAAGACTGAGGAGACAGAGGGGTCAAGGTTAGCGATACACCTGTGGAAACCAGCTCAGGGGGAGCTGGAAATATTCAGGGTTGGAGAGGAGCCAGCAGTGTGGTTCCAGAAAGACAGTAGTGAGGGGTGAGCAGATATCTCAGCAATTTATGCATGCTAATGGGATCACCTAGCCAGGAAGAGTTTTCTTGAAGCAGCACCAGCCATCCAGGGAGAATAAACTCCAACCACCTATCCATAATCAATCTATTACACTTAAAAATAGAACTGTACAGTCCTTAGGCAGCGAATGTGTCATCTGACTCACAGACCTTGCACTAGTCTCACTCATAGCCATGAACGTTTCTCTTACATATGTGTATCTAGTCGCCTGAAGCTTATTCAGCTGATCTGAATAGCACATGTCCCGTATTCTTGAGCCAGTACTAATGAATACCAAAAGGGATTTGGCACATGAGTGTTTAAACTGACTTAAAAAAAGCAAGTGTGCGTGCATGTGTGCGTGCACGTGTGTATGTGTGTGTGTGTGTGTGTGTAGAGGTATGTACATGGAGGTGCAGTACCCACAGAGGCCAGAAGAGAGAATCATATCCCTTAAGCTGTAGGTGTTGGGAGCCAAACTCATGTCCTTTATAGGAGCAGCAAGTGTTCTTAATCATTGAAGCCATCTCTCTAGTTCCCTGATTTTTTTTCCTTGATAGTTGAATAAGAAAGAAAGGAGGGAAGGAGAGAAGGAAGGAAGATGAAGACCGCTACATGTCTTGTAGCCATGTTGCCACTGGCTACTTTGGCCAAGCTGATGTCAGATGTGGGGAAGCAAGGCAGCAAGGCAGAGTGGGCAGATGTCTCTTGGGGAACAGTGGTTAAGATTTGGGTGGGGGAGGTCAAACTGTGTGGGACTCTGTAGGGAAAGTTCATTTTGGATGCATTTTTGGATTGTAATGGGAGGAAGGCAGCCGTGGGGACAGGGAAGTCTGGAGTTTGCATGGAGGAAGGTGGTGAAACCTTAGTCTGATGGCCCTGCCAAAGGTAGGAGAGGCTGGGTCTAGGGAGGAGTGGAGATCTGCAGGAAATGGTGTCCTGTAGCAGGACCCATGGCAGAGAGCTGGCAGGGTCTCTGCTCACATAGAGAACTGTTGTTTCAGGATGGGTGACCGAGAACTGAGTTTCTAAGGCTGGACTCAGGGAGGGTGCTTTGGATATAGAATGTCATCAAGTTTGGGAACCGTGGATGCTGAGAAGCCAAGAACCCAAGAAGAGGTGGTATGAGGCATGGTGACTCAAGAAGAAAGATAAGATCCAGGACCAGGACATAGGTGGTTGGCATCTCCACCTGAGACCAGAGTCCATGGTGTGCTACTCAGCTTTGGCATTGGAACTAAGAAAACCAGGACTCACCAGGGTCGCCTCTTCGTCCAGGCTTGCCACGACGTCCAGGAGGACCTAGGCAGGAGAACAAAGATGGATTCATTGAGAAGGAAAGCCAGTGTATTTGCACATGGCCTCTACCTGTCACTTCCTACTACCAGGGGCATAGATTGAGTCCATACCCACAGAGCACTCTGCCTGAGGCTGGTGGAAGGAGACGGTGGAGGCATCCCTCTCGCTTTTGCCACGCTCCGTCTTTGCTCTTCCAGGCCCCACTGCACACTCTTCCCCATCCTGCCATTCATTTACTCATTCCTAGGTCCTCTCCAAGCTGAGAGGTGCTCCCATGACACCTGCCATGGGAGAGCTTGCAGAGAGTAAACTTCAGACTTGGGAGAGGGAGACAAAGCTGAGGCCGTGCGTTTTCTCACAAAGCCCCCTCCCCATGCTTTGCAGTGTTCTGTAAAATGAAACAAGACCCACACAGTAAAATCCAATACTATCACAGTCGGGGTATTACAGGTTAAATCTGGCAACCATGGGCACTGTGCTGTCCTTTTAACTGCTTTCGCAGCTCACCTGAACGTCCACCCTTTAACCCCTGGGAGCTACTCATGCCTGTGTGCTCTAGTGTGGCCCACAAGACAGCTCACTCTATGTTCTTTGTGGATCCAGGCCTCCTTCCACGTGTCTAAGCCTCTCTCAGTTTATATGGCCCTCCACCCTTGTCAGTCCCCACACATGAACGATTTTGATTATAAAAAGATGAGAAGGCTCCAAGTCACAGGTCAGCCTGTGCCAGAGTCTGAGGTCCTCACACTTAGTGGCTCAGTGACAATGGGGTCTGAGGTGCTTGCAGAATCCACTGTGAACATCACTTGTGCCCCTCTGCCATGGGCTCTACCTTCTTGTCCTCTTAAGTATGATTGCTCTGCACAGACCAAAAGCTATATGTATTTGCTAATGGATTCTTTCTTTCTTTCTTTCTTTTTTTTTTTTAAAGATTCACTTATTTATTATATATAAGTACACTGTAGCTGTCTTCAGACACATCAGAAGAGGGCATCAGATCTCATTATCTCATTACGGATGGTTGTGAGCCACCATGTGATTGCTGGGATTTGAACTTAGGACCTTCGGAAGAACAGTCAGTGCTCTTACCCGCTGAGCCATCTCACCAGCCCCCGATGGATTCTCTCTCTCTCTCTCTCTCTCTCTCTCTCTCTCTCTCTTTCTCTCTCTCTTTCCTTCTTTCTTTCTTTCTTTCCTTCCTTCCTTCTTTCTTTCTTTCTTTCTTTCTTTCTTTCTTTCTTTCTTTCTTTCTTCCCTCCCTTCCTCCCTCCCTTTCTTCCTCCCTTTCCTTTCTTTTTTTCTTTCTTTTTCTCAGCTGAGCTGCACACCTTTAGTCTCAGCTCTCTAGAGGCAGAGGGAGGTGGGTTTCTATAAGTACCAGACTGGCATGGTCTACATAGTGAGAACTTGTCTTGAAAAACAAAGAAACAATCAACAAACAACCTGAAACACCAAAACCAAACCCCAAAATTGCTATTTGTGTGACTGTGTGTCTCTGTGTGTGTATGCACACGTGTGGGCAAGAGCTTACAGAGGCCAGGAGAGGGCGCCAGAATCCCCCAGAGCTTGCAGTTATAGGCAGTTATAAGCGGCCTGATGTGGGTGCTGGTAACTGAATTTTGATCCTCTACTAGAGCTGTAAGCCCTCTTAACTGCTGAGGCATGTCTCTAGCCCCTTGGTTGAATTTTGCAAATGGCATTTGTCCTAGTTAGCTGTAACGAGACACCACTACCAAAAGCAAGTTGAGGAGGAAAGGGTTTCTTTGGTGTCCACTTCCATATCACTGTTCATTACTGAAGGAAGTCAGGACAGACACTCAAACCAGGACAGGAGCCTGGGGGCAGGAGCTGATGCAGAGGCTATGGGGGAGTGCTGCTAACTGGCTTGCTCCTTATGTCTTGCTCCACTTGCTTTCTTATATAAACCAGGGCCACCAGCCTGTGGATGGCGCCACTCATAATGAGCTGGCCTCTTCCCTATCAATCACTAATTAAGAAAATACCCTATAGGCTTGCCTGCAGCCTGATCTTATGGAGGCATTTTCCTCAATTGAGGGTCCTTCCTCTTGCCAACTTGTATCAAGCTGACATGAATCTACCCAGCACAGTATTTTGTATCTGTCTGTTTTTCCTGCTCACTGAATGCCAGGCTGTATGCTGGTGGGGCTGGTGCCAATTAGGGACAGAGTGTGACTGCCTTTCAAGGCATTACCCTTTCTGCAAAACCAACATCAAAAATTCTCAAGAATTCTTAGAACAACTAGGGGGGAGGTGCAGGACTTGGGCCTTAATTGAGTCTAGGTCATGCAGAGAGGCTCCTGGCAAAATTAGCATTTGTATATGTTTTGGGTGTATATGTGTCTACTTGGCATTAGCATTTGTTTATGTTATGGGTAATACTTGCTGTTTACTTGAAAGGATCTGGAGTTACTTGGCCATTAAAATTTTGAGCATGAATGAGAGGGGTTCTAGACTGAATTGCCCGAAGTGGGAAGACCTACCCTAATTGTGAGTGGCACCACGCATGGGTTGGGGTACCAGTCTGTATAAAAAGGAGAAGGTGAGTTGAGCACCAGCGGTCATCTCTGTTTTCCTGACTGAAGATGGGATGTGACCAGCTGCCTCAAGTTCCTGTCACTGAGTCTTTCTGGATACCATGGGCTGCACCTTTAAATCGTGAGCCAAAACAAACTCTTCCTTCCTTGAGTTGCTCTTGTCAGGCACTTTGACCCAGCCACAAGGAACAATCAACAAGTGCTTCTCTCTTCCTTCCCCTTGACTGATCTGGTTCGCCTGGTAGGTCCTGGACTGAGGAGTCAGCACAGGCAGAGAAGCAGCCCCAGCCCTGGCTTGGAAGGTGCTTCTGGCTTTTGTGAAGGGATGCTCTGCATCCAGAGGAGAGAAGGATTCTGAGGGGCAAGGAGAAATGGAGGTTCTTCCGGTTGGGAAGGGCCCCACAGGACCATGTTGAATCTTGAGACCTTTGTAGTAGATGAAGAGAGAATGAATTTCTTCCTGGCTTCTTGGGCTGAGGGTTTCTGGTCAGAACGGCTGAGTGAAACTCAAGGATTGAAGACATACAGGGCTGAGGCAGTTGCTCAATTGGTAGAGTGCTTGCTTAGCATGCATAAAACCCTGGACTTGATCCCTAGCACTGCCTACACCAGGCATTGTGACAGAGGCCTATAATCTCAGCTCCAGGGAAGAGGAGGCAAGAGAACCAGGACCTTCAAAGTCCTCCATGGCTGTGTTGACTTTAAGGCCAGTCTGGGTCACATGAGACTGTGTGCTTAAAAATAAAAGAGAAAAACCACAAAAGAGACAAACACATGGCATCCCGTAGCTCTGTGTTTAGGACAGAAACTTCTCTCAAAGATTTAGGCCATGTTTTTTATTTTTTTATTTTTTATTTTTTGGACACAGGCTTTAAGGTTGGAGTTGGTGTTGAAATTTGTTAACATGTTAACCTGGCAAGGCCCTGACTACAGCACTCCCATAACAAATGGCTACTTGCACCTGCGTGGAATTTAAAGTTTATGGGGTATCTCTAGGCCAGTACCTGTGGCATCTGCACTCAAGTGTGTGGTCATCTGCCTCCTTGACATCTCCAGGCGGGTGTCTCACTATCTCAGGATCACCGTGAGCCATACTCTCTTCATTATCTCCTTCCTGTGCCCCGTGTGTGGCTGGTGGCATCTGAGACCCTTGTGAGCCAGCCACATAGAATAACTAAGCCCTGATGTTTGGGGGCCACTCAGCATCCTTGGTGGCCTTCTGTTCTCTGTGGATGTATCTATTTTCAGGGGGGGTATATGGGGATGGCAATTCATCAGCATGCACGGTGCCATGTTCCTCTGCTTGTGGAGGGAGAAGACCCAATTCTCACCCACAGAGCCGTAAGGGCTCTTGCCAGGCCACAGATGGCTGAGCTGTGGGGCATGACAGGAAAGGAGGTCTAAGTGGGAGACACACCAGGCTATGTTCAGACCTCAAGCTGAAACAGCACCTCGGCGTTTCGATGGCCATTGCTGGGCACAAGTATAAAATTCCCTGTCTGGGTTAACTTAGGCCACATTTGCTTTTGTTGAGGTGGCAGAACGAATGGATTTCGTCTGGGTGGTTCTTCTGGGTGGCATGGTTCTGCAGTAGGCCCAATAGAGACGGGTGCGACAGATTAGGCAACTGCCCAGGCAGGGTGGGGTGCCCTGGCTCTAGGGCCCTTTGTATAAAGCTCCCAGCAGGCCCAAGCCGGGATGTCACTAAGCATACAGGGCCTGTGGGGCTGCAGCCTGACATGTTGGCTGTCACTCGAAGATGAAAGGGCCCAAGCAGAGAAGAAGGATTCTGCTCGGAAACACCCCAGGGCCCATCGCAGCCAGGGCCCGGCACAGCCAGGTTCTGGAGACTTTTGTGTGATTCGCTCTTGTGGCCAACAGGTCCACCCTTTGTTCTTTTTTTCTTTTTTCTTTTTATTTCTTTTTTTAAATTGATTTAAGTTTTATTGTATTATGATGAGAAAAGATACGTAATTCCAATTTATTTGAATTTGTTAATATTTAAAAACATATTTTAAGTAAATAGAATTATGTCACATTCTTCTTTCCTTTTTGTATCCCAACTCCTCCTAGAGGCCCCCCTTCAATACTTGCCATACCTTTCATTTTTTAAAAATTTATCATATTCTTTAAAATTTATAAAATATTGTAACAATAAAAATGAGTATTATAAAAGTTGTTTGATATAAAATGGCAATCAATTGAACAATCTTATGTAGATGCTTGTCTACAGCAATACTGAAGATACATACATTTTTCTCAATATAAATTTTAGATAACTCCAAACATATTAACTGTATATTTTGAAACAATACATCACTACTAGTTTTTTAAAAATGAACATAAATAGAGAGAGTTTTTATGTTTGTTCGTTTTGTATTTAGTAGAGCTTAAAATCTAGGTTCTTACTGTGGTACAAATCCAAAATAAGAACAATTTTTAGACATTGGAGTTCATTGTAATAAGGCTGTACTTCAATGACCCTCACATCACCAAAGGATTTTACCTCCATAGTAGCTAAGCTAAGAGTTGACAGTTCTGCTGCGCCAAGGAATGAATTATAGGCATGATTTTTGGATACAGATTTCCTGCTATGGTCAAAGCTATTTGATTTGAATGGTTGTCTTTATTCTCAGCCCACAGAGAACAGGTTACATTCATTTAAGGAATGGTGCGTGTATTAAGATGGTCTATCCATGAAGTCATTCACTAACTGTTTCTATGATCAATGGCTCTGATTGGAGAGTGGCACAGACATTAGGTGAGGATAAGAATCTGGTTCATTGGCTGTGATGATTTTTGAAAAGCATTCATCTCAGAAAAAGAATAACTTATATAGTCCTCTTCTTCAAACTTGATACAAGAGTTACAAACATCAAGCAAAGCATTCAGTCTCACTCTTTGTTGTTCTCTTACAAGCCACCTCCCTAGTTAATGGTCTATGTTTCTTTTTGCTGTATAAATAATTTTGGAATATGTAAGCTGTTTGGAACCACCCTTTGTTCTAAGATTCATATTCAGATGCTCAGCTTTCAAGGGAAGCAACATATACCCAAACAGACTCTCCTCCCGATTGCTTCCTCACCAATGTCCAAGAAGCTGGGTGGATAGCATCCCGGAATCCTCTTGTGCCCTCTATCCCCCACTCCCAACCTAGACCATGGCTTCATCTCTCTCTCTGTCTTCCCCTGCCCCCAAGCATCTGGCCTTTCTGCTCTGCCTTCAACAGTCCCTCTTACAGCCTCTTGTATAGCTCTGTGTCTGTCTCCAGCTCTCAGCCTGGATGGGATGCTGGCCTAGGGAAGGTCGAAGAGAGGCATGATGGGTACCTCTCTTATTTCCTCCCATTTAGTCTCTTCAAATAATTGCTAGTTAGATGCGTCCCACATCTTGACACTGCCCTACAATGCTGTCAACTGTGAAGCTCGTGATGAATAGCCGCCCACTCAAATTAGCTCCCCCCAAATGCACCCCTCTAACAATTTCAATGTTTTAAGTTTACAACCTTGTGTTGTGTCCTGTTCAGTTATCCTGGGCTACATGCATCCCACAGGCATGCCTGGCAATCCAACAAGCTGTAGGCCTTAGAGCAGAGGCAGAGCCACCTGGTTTGGTAAGGAGAGGTGGTTTCTGCTCTTATTTCTTCCCCATTGCATGAAGATGGGTGAGTCGGCCATGCCTGGGGATAGGTCTTCATGGAAATGTATTTTCCTGCTTCCCCCAGGCTCTCATCTTGTGGGCAGGTGCCAGGTCCAGGTACTGGCAATGTCTTTTCCCATTGTTTTTCTGATGCTGGACTTTAGGACCCCACACAGGCTAAACATGTGCTCTCCCATTGAGCTTCAACTCTAGCCCCCAACTCCTCCTTGAGTATAGGAGTGCAGGGCTAACCTATGGAAAGCAGAAGTCTCTCTCTGTGTCCTTAATTCATGCCCATCTGCGAACCTGGGCATCAGTAGGCAGCAGCTGAGCATTCCAAAGCTATTGCGCAGTTGCGGAATGGGATTGCTCCATGCAGCCCTGAGGTTTCTGGTATGACACATGCCATCCCAGGCCCCGGAATAACTAGAATAACATCCCGAATAACTCAGGATGCCTGTGGCCGCATTAACTAACTCCAGGAGTTCAAGGGCAGATACAAGGAAACATTTATTTAATTATTTGGTTATTATTTTTTTAAGGTAGGATCTCATGGTAGCCTAGGCTGCCCTTGAACTTGCTATATAAAGATGACCGTAACCTTCTGATCTCCCTATCTGTACCTCCTGAGTGCTAGGATTTATGGGCAGGCACCACCATATCTGAGTTCTGTGGCTGGCAGGCAAGTATTTTATCCATTGAACCGATTTGTCCCCAAGAGCCAAAAGAGACAATACTCCAGAAATTTCTAATACAGAAATTCTATCTTTGGTTGGGCTAGGGATGTTGACCATTAACCAACTTCAAAGGGGGACCCTAAGCCTCAAACACCCCTCACTTCCCCTCAAACTGAGTCCCTAAATCTCCCCACTTCTACCTCCCCGAATGACATTTCCACCAGCTCCCGACTTACTGATGGTCTCTTGTAGGGTAGCCAGTCATCTAGCTGGGCTGTGTAGAGACTCAGTGACCAGGCCACTCTCTGATCATTCAGCCCTCAGAGCTGACCTGATCTCTCTGACATTCCCATGGAGCAGGAACTTTTGTATGGTTTTTAAAATTGAATCTGTTCCAACAGTTCCACAACAGCCTTCCCCCCCTCCCCCGCCCCACTCTTTTCTTTCGACACAGCGAGCGTGAGACTGGGGGGTAGAGGCTCAGAGAAACCAAGAAAATGGTCCCAGACACAACAGCCAGAGGTGGAGTGACTTCCTTCCTGTTTAAGGTTGAGTCACAGCCCATTCTCTAGGGTGGGTAAGCAAGCTCATACCATAATGAGGTGTGACTCAGCCATAAGCAGGAAGGATGTTCTAACACACGCTATAACATGGGTAAGCCTTGGGGACATCATGCTGCAGGAAACAAGGCAGTTACAAAAGAGTAAGAAATAAGAATCTAGGGAGATGGAATGGTTGGTAAAATGCTTGCCATGTGACCTTAAGGATCTGAGTTGGGTTATCAGGATCTATGCAAAAATCCAGGTGTGTTGGTGACTCAGAAGTCACATAAAAAGCCGTGTGCAGTGATGTGCAGGGGAGTTAGAGACAGGTGGATCCTTGGGGCTTTCTGGTTAGCCAGCCTAACTGAATTGATGAGTTCCAGATCAATGAGGACTTGTCTCAAAAAGTGGGTCTATTGCTGAAGGCCACACTATGCCATTGAGTGAGGAAAAATTGAACTGGTGTCTAACTAGAAGCTTCACTCCCACTAATTAGTGTGCATGATGTTGAAGGGGACGCTGCTCACTACTGAGGGAGAGAGCCAATCATGACGCTACTGAACTACAATATGACCTACAACTGTGACCTGCCTGGAGGAGATACTGATGTAGTACACAAATGTTATGGGAGCAACCATCCACTTAAAAATGGATTTAAGGGGCTGGTGAGATGGCTCAGCAGGTAAGAGCACTGACTGTTCTTCTGAAGGTCCTGAGTTCAAACCCCAGCAAACACATGGTGGCTCACAACCACCCATAATGAGATCTGACACCCTCTTCTGATGTGTCTGAAGACAGCTACAGTGTACTTATATATAATAATAAATAGATCTTTGGGCCAGAGCAAGTAGGATTGACCGGAGTAAGCAGAGGTTCTAAAAAATTACAATTCCCAACAACCACATGAAGGCTCACAACCATCTGTACAGCTATAGTGTACTTACATACATGAAATAAATAAACAAATCTTTTAAAAAATGGATTTAAGGCTCACTCTATGAGATGGGACCCATACTTGGCACTGCTGCAGTGACCAAGAACCTGAGATTAGCTAGGTCATGGGTCTAGGGGAAAACTTAATACTCTCATGCTGCTAAAGGAACATAGCACTGAAATAACTCCTAATGGCTCTATTGCTATATTCATAGATCAGTAACTCAGTCAGCCCTTATCAGAGAAGGTTCCTCTTGCAGAAGACAGGACTGACTTAGATGCAACTGAACAGTGTGCAGAAAGCGAGAGACTTTGGAGCACGCAGTCCTCAATGGGTGTCTTCATTAAAGCCCTCTCCTCAAGGCTCAGGGATGGATGGATGCAGAGGAGGAGGCAGAAAGGCTGCAGGGCCACAGGTAGTGAAGGACTCCAAGACACAACAGGGGTTATGGGATCTATGAGCTCACAGAATGTGGCAGCGTGCACAAGACCTGTATAGAGCTAGATAGGCAGTCTGAGGGCTGAGAGGGAAAAATGGACACGAGGTGTCATCCATAACCACGAAGCTGATACACACTGGCAAAGGGAAAATCAATTTTCTCCACTCGAGTGTCACTGGGTAGATCAACCACACTCTAGGACAGGTCCCTTGCCTAAGGGTAGCTGGCCAATAAAAAGCAGACTCAATTGTGTGTGTGTGTCTTTTGTTTTGCCTTGGCATTTTGTGCCTTATTGGGTTTTCTTTTTTTTTTTTTTAATTTTTTTTTTTAATTTTCAGTTTTTGCCTTTTTTTGAGAGAGACAGAAAGGAAGAACACAAAGTTCTGTGGGCTAGGGAAGTGGGAATGACCTGGGAGGAGCTGGGGGAGGGGGAAACAACAAAATATATATCATGAAATAAAAAACTCAATAATAGCTGGGTGATGGTGGCACATGCCTTTAACCCCAGCACTTGGGAGGCAGAGGCAGGAGGATCTGTGAGTTTGAGGCCAGCCTGGTTTACAGAGTGAGTTCCAGGACAGCCAGGGCTACACAGAGAAACCCTATCTTGAAAAACTAAAGAAAAGTGGGGGAACAACTGAGGAAGACACCTGACGTCGATCTCTGGCTTCCACACTCTCATGCATACATGTATAGATGGATACATGTGAACACAGGCACACGTGCACACATACACACACACACAAATAACAATTGTACAATTGACTCCAATTGTACAAAGATCCTAGATGAGTCATGTTTGTAGAGGTGGTAAGTGTAGTAGGGGCTTCCAGAGTCAGGAGAATACAGACTTAGTTCTACAACATGATGAGGGTTTGTTCTGGCAGTAGGTGATATGTTAGTAGCAAGAATGGTTAAATAATGAATTCTATATTGTATCATATTGGAAAACAAAACAAAATGAAACAACAAAGCTCAGGACTCCCAGGATGTGAACTCAGTCTTCCCGATGGAGACTGGGTGATGCTGTTGGCTGCCACAGTTGAGTGTGTACTAGAGTCAGGGAAGACAGTGGTCATACAGAGAGGGAATAGCAGACTAAGATTTGAACCCAGGTCTGTGAGATTTCAGGCCTGTGCTGGCTCATCTTATGTCAACTTGACACACAAACTAGAGTTATCTGAAAGGAGGGAGCCTTAATTGAAGAAATATCTCAAATATCTCATATCCGGCTGTAACGCAGTTTTCTAATTAGTTATTGATCGGGGAGGCCCCAGCCCATTGTGGTTGGTGTCATCTCTGGGCTGGTGGTCCTGGGTTCTATGAGAAAGCAGGCTGAGAAAACCATGGAAAGCAAGCCAGTAAGCAGCAAGAGGCCTTCCATGGCCTCTGCATCAGCTTCTGCCTCCAGGTTTCCGCTCTGCTTAAGTTCCTGTTCTGACTTTCTTTGGTGATGAACGGCAATGTGGAAGTTTAAGTTGAATGAACCCTTTCCTCTCCAACTTGCTTTTTTTGGTCATGGTATACTGTTACAGGCAGAGAAACTCTGACTAAGACAGGACCCCATCCCCCGAGCATCTCAGCTCCTGGCCATGCCAGCTCTTGTCATGCCAGAACTCTGGGAGAGTGGTGGGGTGAGGCAGCCCTGAATCACCCTCGCTTGATCTTTAGCCGACAGGTCCTTAAGGTTGCCTGGGCCATTTGTGGGGTGGTCCCTGAGCAGAGAAGGCAGGGAGGTCCCTGATTTGTGCTTCTAAGACAAAGTCATTAAAAACATGGCCCTGGCTATGGATGTGGTGGCACACACTTTTAATCCCCCCACTCAGGAGGCAAAGGCAGGTGGATCTCTATGAGTTCAAAGCCAATCTTGTCTACATAGTGACGCCCTGTCCCCCAAACTGAAAACCTAAACATAACAAAACCCCCAAACAGAGCCCCCCAAAACAAAAACCTCAAACTGACCAAACAACGCCCCCCCACCCCAACCTAGCCCTAGATCACTCTTGTTTTCTGAGCCTCAGGACAGCCTAGCTATTTACTCCTTTCCAGACACGGGCAGTTCCTTTTTTGCTCAGTTCTAGTTGGCCTTGTTCCTTGGAGGTGTGGAGCAGGTGTACAGTCATAGATTTCCCCTGGTGGAGCTGGGTCCCTGCTCTTCCCAGGGAGCCTTGCTGGCTGGCAGGCTAGCTCAGTCTCAGCCAGCACCAAGGGCAATAGTGCCATGAAATAAATCCCAGCCTCTTCCTCTGCCAGTTCTTTCCAAAGTTCAGGGCTCTGGACTCATTTCCCATCATCCACCACACCCTCTTGTGGGAAACAGATACCACAGCCTCATCATGTCTGTCTGGAACCAAGGATGCTGTCCAGGCTGGTGACAGACCCTGTCCAGCCTGGTGACTAGACTGGAGAACTCACTTGGACACTGTGCTATTTAGTAATAAATGACTGGAGCTCCTATTAAGAGGGGCTGGGTAGGTGGCTGACCCCCAACCTTACATTTTCAAAAGATTTTAGACGTGGACACGGCCGATTTCTCCAAAGAAAAGGGTGGAACCAGACAGCCACAGTAGCCTGATGGTGTTTAGTACAAGCAAGATGAAGCTTGGATCACTTATAAAGTGTTAGCTTGGTGTCGATCTCAATTCGATGACAACTCATGAGTGCCTCATACTAATCCCGGGAGAAAGGCTGTTACTTACTAATATCCATTCTACAGATGAATAAACTGAGGCACAGAGAGATTAACTGACCCTGTGGGCTTGCACAGCTAGGAATGTGAGGAGCCATGCGGACTGGACCATGATCCTGTGCTTCCAGCCACTGCCTGGCTCCCTCCTCCCAGAGAATATGCTTGTTAGGGGGAGTGATCCAAAGAGTCCATGTGCTTCATAACCACATCTTGACATTTGTTATTTATTTATTTTTAAAGATGCCAGAAGCCACACAAAAGGCAAGTAGCCTAGGGATGACTTTCAGGCTGATGGACTGAATATCTCATTAGGAGACCACATGCCACGGGCAGTGCTGAGACCTGGACCGGCCCCAGGCCCTTGGGGCATACCTTCCTGAAGCCATCCCAAATGGCTGTCGTTTTGTGGGTTGAATCTTGCAATTCCAGACACATTATTTACAGTGGTGACATACCAGCCTTGTTTCATACAACCCCCGTTTGTCCTCTGGAGACCCCAGAGCCATCTTGCAATTGGTTTGGGTGGGGGGAGGGTGCCCCGTGAGCATGGGCTGGGGGGGCTTGCAGCTCATTCATGCTGAGCCTGGACAGGCTATGCCCTGGGTGCTTTGGCTTCATTTAGGGATAAGGACTCTGAAGACCAAAAGCAAGGTGCGGCTGTGTCCAAGTGTTAGAGCTGGTTAGGAGCACGGGTCTAGCTAGCCTCTACTGCCCTTGCTCTCTTAGCTCCCCCTTTACATGGAGACTGACTGAAGCCTATGCTACAATCCTAGGGTAAAGAATGAAATATTCCATCTAGAGAGCACAGCCAAAGAAAGGGGCTGGAAGGGATTCTGAGAATAGCTCAGCTGTTAGAGTGCTTGACTACCATGCATGAAGCTCTGGGTTGGATTCTCAACACTACATAAACCAAGCATGGTGGAACATGGCTGTAACCCCATCCTTGAGGAGGTGGAGGTGGAGGTGGAGGTGGAGGTGGGAGGATCAGAAACTCCAGACCATTCACAGGTAGACAGCAAGTCTGAGGCTAGCCTGGGCTACATGAGACCCTGTCTTATAAAAAGTGGGGAAGGAGGGAGAAAGAGAGCGGGACCAGCTTGGTGGCATCGAGACCACCGTGGTGGCACTAGGGTAAGTGCTTCTGACCACAGCGGAGCATGGGCACCATTGTTCTGGTGGAAGCTCCCAGTACTGAGTCGACAGCAGAGATCCTCAGGGTCTCTTTAGTTGACTGATAGGGTCTCGCAGGGGTAGCCAAGTGCTGATGATGACCTTGTGCTCAGTCCAACAGTGTGGGGACGTGGGGTTCCTAAGAAATGATTAGGATTAATGTTGTAGAAGATGTTTGTCATAAATGGGAGCCTGTCTTTCCCTCCCCTGTTCCCCTTACACTTCCTTCCTTGGGTTTGGTGTGGGTCCCTGGACCCTGGCCTTCCCAGCTTTGACAGCTGTGACACAGGTATCTTCGAGCCTCAGCCAGCACTCAGTGCAGCAAGACACCTAGTAACAGGCAGTTCTCAGGATGCGCAGAGCCTCTCCCTCCTCCTTTGGGCTCAAGCAGCTGCAGAGAGACTGAAGAGCTTCCGAATGGCTCGAGAGTCCGTGACCTTTCCCTCCCATAGAGCTCCAGGCCATGAGAACTCACTTGGAAGGGCTGGAGGGGACCTGACTGGAAGGGGCTGGTGGGGCCAGCTTAGAGAGAGGTGTGGGTCTTTGGCTGAATCAGGTCAATATGGATGTCTGAGGGCCTGGGTACAGGCAAAGGGTGATGTAGCTGGATGCAGAGGTGTGTGCTACCCGGCTACCGCCATGTTGGTTCAGGTGGCAGGTGGTGGAGAGGTTGGGGTCAAGGCTCTTGATGTATCTGCGAGCACGAGTGCTCGCTAGGGTTCATGGTCTCCTGGGATCCATTTCCTGTCGGAAAACAGGCTCCAGAAAGGTGCACATAAACCAGCACACCCCAAAGATGCCAAATTCCTCAACTCTTCATTCACCCCGAAGCTGTAATCACTGACATGTGGGCTCCTGCTCTCCTCTGAACCTAACGAAGGCCAGGATTTACTGCTGTCAGAGAATGGAGAGCTTTTTATTTTTATGTTTTTTTTTTTTAAATAACTTAAAAGGCCATTCCTATGAGCTTTGATTTTCATGAGAATTCCTCACAAGCTCCCACTGTTGTCCTGCTCAGATGGTTCTAGAAAGGGGCAGGCGAGGCACATGGCTGGAGGCATCATGGTGGATGTGGGCTTAGGGAGTGACGGTCAGAGAAAAGGCTGGCCACTCAGTATGCACAACCTGGTTCCGGGCCATCTGGTGCTAGGCTTGGGACTCCTGGCCCTTTGAGTCAGGGGGACAGAGCTCTTCAGGGGAAGGGGCTCATACTCTTTAGCCTGTGCTCCTTAGGAGTCTGAGAGAGCTTCAGCAGGCTGTGGGGTGACAGGTGTGGGTATGCCAATAACTGAAGGGCTTCCTGGGGAGCAAGGGACGTTCGTTGCCCTAACAGGCAACCGTGAGGAGGAGGTTCAGCAATGCCCACTGCCACCTACTGCTCCTTAGCCCATCTCCACAGAGGACTTTTGCTTAAGCTTGTCTGCATATCTCTTCCTGAGAGCCTTTGCACACCTGCCCCCCACCTCTCCCACCCCCCACCCCGTACATTTTGACTTCCTGAGGGATCCTGCCCTTGGGGAGGGGTCTCTGTCACATAGTCCTGTTTATTTTCTTCCAATTACTTATCTGTATTAAAGCATTTATTTGTTTTACTTGCTTAATTTTTTTTAAAACTTTGTGTGTGTGTGTGGTATACAGGGTCATTAAGTAGTTATTTAGTTTGGGAGCTGAGGAAATGGCTCAGTCGTTGAGAGAGTGTAATACGCTCGCCGAGGACCTAAGTTTGGCTTCCTGCATCCACTTTAGGAGGCTGACAACTGTCAGTTATCCTACCCAGCTTCAGGGGATACAACACCCTCTTTTGGCTTCCCCAGGCACTGCACCCAAGTCTACCAACCCACACATGCACACATACACATGCACATAACTGAAAATAAAAATAAACCTTTACAAAATCTTAGTGTGTCGTGGGGGAGGGGTGCTGCACACACCCGAGGCATATTGTGGAGGTGAGAGGACTGCTTCTAGGAGTTGGTTCTCACCTTCCACCGTGTGGGTCCTGGTGGTCAGACTGAGGTTGTGAGGTAGTAAGGGCTGCTAAGCCATCTCCCTGACCGTTAATTCAGGGTCTTGTACATGTTGGGCACACACTTTTACTGAGTTTGATACCATTTTTAAGTTGACGCATCATGACTACACATGTCAGGGGCTAGCGTGACAGCCAGTATTCTATATAATGATCAGGTCAGAGTGACTGGATGGAATCCACCTCCATGCTGAGGACATGTGGAATCTTCTCTGTTAGCTTTTTTTTTTTTTTTTGGTTTTTAAGAAAGGGTTTCTCTGTGTAGCCCTGGCTGTCCTGGAACTCACTCTGTAGACCAGGTTGGCCTCGAACTCAGAAATCCTCCTGCCTCTGCCTCCCAAGTGCTGGGATTAAAGGTGTGCGCCACCGCCGCCCGGCCTCTGTTAGCTATTTTGAAATGTACAATTAATTTTGTCACCCATAATCAGTGTGTAAAGATCTGTCCTGTTATTCCTCTGGGGCTGTGGGTGTGGCTCAGTGGGAGGCCCTAGGTTTTATCCTCGGCACTGCACGACCACAACAAAACCCCAACAGATAAACAAACCCTCAACAAGCCAACATCAGTCTGCTTCAATTAAACAGCCAAACCCAGAGGTTCTTCCTCCAACCCAACTGCAGCCCTGGACACATTCAGCGTTCTCATTCCTTTCCAAATCCCTGCCATTGCTCATCAGTGTGGATGGTCTTTCTTCCTCCAGAACCTCATGCGTCCATGTCGGTGGGCTCATGGCTGTGGTTTCCCAGGGGGCCTCACACCCAGGCGGAAGCTAGATCACTGTTGAGAGCATGTGTGACTTATGTTTCAGATATTGGGCTGCTGAGGTGCTGGCAAACCACAACCCCCCCCCCCAAAAAAAGCCCCTTGAGTGATGGTCAACTTGGCTGGCATGGAGCCCTCTTCAATCAAAAGTGGGCATGATGTTGAGACGGCATGCTGCAGGATGCTTCTGAGTGCGCTCACATAACAGTCAGAGCAGGTTACGGAACATCAGTGTCCCCATTAGAATCCCTCAGAATCGGGATAAGGTTATCCCTGGCTAATGTCAGCCAGGGCTGGGAGCCAGTCACATGGTCCCCAAATCTGGGTTCTTCTCTTGACGGGGTTTTGCTGGGTGTGGTGTGAGTATGTACATGTGAGTGCCTGTGGAGGCTGGAAGCATTAAGGTCCTCTGCAGCTAAAGTTATAGGTGGTTGTGAGTCATCTGATGTGGGTGCTGGGAACCCCACTCAGGTCTCCCTGAAGAGCAGTGCGCTTTCTTCATTGCTGAGCTATCTCTGTGGCTCCCCACTTTATTTTATGAGAGGAGTCGCCCTTCACTGAACCTGGATCTCACTTATTCAGCTAGGCTGGCCGGCCAATGAGTTCCAGGAGCCCATTTGTCTCTGCCACCTCAGAGCTGGGACTATAGGTACCTGCTACTGCACCTAGTTTTTTTTTTACATGGGTGCTGGGGATCTGAACTCAGGTCCCCACACTTGAACAAGGACTTTGTTCCCTGGGCTGCCAACCCAGCCCCTCCCTCACCTTCACCCCCATCCTGGTTCTTAACTCATTGTTATTTATTCCTATCATTATGGCAGTGACGGACTCTGATGTGTACTTCTGGCAAGGGTTGTGTGACACGGTGCACTCCCTGAATGGTCACAGGCTCCTCTGAGGCAGAAGCAGTCCCTCCCCCATTAGACCAAAGCAGAAAGCTGACCCAGAGAGGCCTTGTCACTGGCTTGATGCCGTCTCACCACATGCAACACTCATGCTCACAGCCTCTATACCATTCTGCCTCTTCATCAGCAGAGACAGGACAGAACTCCTTACCAGTTCTAGTAGCAGGGAGCCAAGTGGACTAAACCCCACTCCTAATCTCTAAATGAAACCCCCAGTCTCTGTCAACACTGCCTTGTACCCAGGAGCCCCAGTGGTGTGGGCAGACACATCACATCCACCATTTCTGTTTACTTTCTGTCTTTCCAAGGGCAGTGAGTCCTATCTTAGAGAGTGTTGTTTCTGCTCTAAACATGCGTAGGAGCTGTGACCTGGCAACACCATGAGGCAAGTGCTGTCCTTCCACTTTCGTAGTTGTGAGGGGTAAATAACCTAAGCCAACTCAGGT
This sequence comes from Mastomys coucha, assembly GCF_008632895.1. Lineage (NCBI taxonomy): Eukaryota > Metazoa > Chordata > Mammalia > Rodentia > Muridae > Mastomys > Mastomys coucha. The sequence goes on along the minus strand of NW_022196911.1, from coordinate 46,559,733 downwards.
CCTGCAGCCCATCCACCTCGTACTGTCCCCACCAGGCCCAGGGCAGTCTTCTCTGGGCATGGCACAGCCTCGTGCCTGTGTCTCTCCTTTTTCTTTCTTGCCTTCTGCTTTGCATTCGCCATCGCACGGTCAGGACGATACTTCCCTACCGCAAATCTCATTATGGTGTTTCCCTTACAATATGGGGTCTCGTCATTCTTGGAACACACAGCTGCCTGGCTAAGATTCAGACTGGGTTGGGTTTCTCTCTGTATGCTGCTCTGCCTATCCCTGTTTGCCCAGATGCACTCTCTCCTCCTATCTTCAGTATTCACAACTTTATGTTTTGGTGGGGGAAAAACTCCTACCCATCGTCGGAACCCAGCTAGGACATGGAATTTTGTCCTCTCCTTCCTGCCCTCTCACCTTTGGGTTAGGGCTATTCATTTTCTGTAGGACTTAGTACCTCAGATAGTGTTTGCCCATCTGTCTGAGCCCCACACAGCGGGAAGCCCTGGGATTTATTCTGATGTTCTGGGTGCCTCCAGCTAAGCTCCTCCAAGGTAGTCATCAGTTGCCATGTAATAAGACTATGTAGCCCATGGTGTCCAGAAGCAGCTTGGGTCTGGGGACAGACTTTGTTCCTTGTCCTTTGTTCCTTTGTTCACACCTGTGACTTCTCTCATGCTCAGAGCCTCTGTGCCATACCGCCCACTGGTGGTGAGGGTTTCGAGATGCCAGTTTCTGATCTGAGGGCAAGCTGCTACAGTCCCGCTAGGACTGCAAAGCACACACTTGAGTGGATTCTAGCCCCAGTAAACTGCTCTTAACCACTCCCTAGGGAGAGCCCCAAGACCCCAGATAATTAGCCGCATGTGTGTGGGAGACAGGCTTGTTTCTTTTTTTTTCCCCCAAGGATTTATGAGCAGGGGGTCTTTTCTCACTGGTCTCTATCTCAGGAAAGACCTCTCTCTGGAACACTTGCTGAATATTCCATCAACAGTAGGGCCCATATGCTCACGGTAAGCCTGCCTGACATCGTCATCCGCCATATGTTTCTTGTCTCCTACGCATTTTAGCACCAGCTCCGGGGAATGCCTGCATAACTGAGCGTCCCTAAACACAGCTCCGAAAGGAACACTTATAATTTACCCTCATGAAAGCCACCACTGCGCTTTCCAAACAGACTTGGAAGTACATTCAGAGTTTATTTAGAAAGAACTCTTTCTTTTTTTTTTTTCTTTTTTCCTCAGTAGACTTCGAGAGTGCTTATGGTTTCCTTCTCTTAGCCCTGGCTCACTGGAACCTTAGGAACAATTCCTTCATCTTACAGACAAGGAACACTTACAAAAGAGCAGAGAGGTGTGAGCTGGACTCATCTGTCCAGAGGGGCATTTCTTCAACTCACATTCTCTGGTTTTCTCTCTTTCTCTTGAACTCAGAGGCTCTAAGATGCAGGCAGGTGATCTATAAGGAGCCACACCCTCGGCCCTGGTCCTTTCCATCTGTTGGCCGATACACTCTCTGCCACTTTCTTTGGCTCCATTCTTGTTCCTCACACAGTCACTTTGCATCTGTTTATACTGCTACACACAACTACTTAAGCTTACGCCTTTCATCCCAGCAGTTAGGAGGCAGAGGCAGGCAGATATCTGAGTTTGAGTCCAACCTGGTCTAAAGAGCAAGTTTCAGGAGAGTCAGAGCTGCACAGAGAAACTCTGTCTTCAAATACAAAACAAAACAAAACAAAACAAAACAAAACAAAACAACACAAAACATAAAACTACCTAAGACTTATTCTGGGGTTAGTGAATCCATCTACACATTAGTCCGTCCATCCATCCATCCCATCCATCCACCCATCCATCCATCCATCCACTGATTTATCAATCTTTCTTCATCTTTTTGACCATTCATGTATCCACCCATCTGTCTATTCACTCATTCCACCCCCATTCATCTTTCCATCTCTCCCTCCCCCTCTCCCTCAATCCATCCATTTCTCATCTGTCTTCCTATCTACTTACCATCTACTCATCTACCCACCCATCCACTGATTGATAAATCTATGTTCATTCATGCTTTTGACTATCTTTTTCTTTCTGTTGGTGCATCTTTCTCTCCATTCATCCACCCATCCATTCACCTGCCATCCATCCTTCCATCCTCCCAGCCACCCATTAATTTATCAGTCTTTGTTCATTTATCTTTTTGGCTATTCATCTTCTGTCCCATCCACTTGTGTGTCTACTGGTCCATCCACCTACCTACCCACCCATAAAGGACACATTGACAACCCACCCTGTGCCTGGTGCTTTAGCAGGCCCCCAGGATACCTCACTGAGCACATTTCAACTCTTGAGGCAAGCTGCTGAGCTCTTGCCTCCATTCCAATGACCCATCAATAGCTCACAAGAGGTTTGAGAGCATTATCAAGTAACCAATTACCCCCCTCCCCCCAGCATGGGAATCTAATAGAGAGATGTGGATGCTGTGGGGGGGGGGACCTAGGAACGGCATCTGGTGCTTGGGAAGGAGTTTGGGTTCTGAAGGGGAGATGAAATTATGCTCAGGTAAGAAAGCTGTCTATCTATCCCTTTCTCCCTGGCCCAGTGGGCAGGATCCCTGGGCCCAGGAAACCTAAGACCTACTCAAGGCTTGGGAGACATATTTTGTCATAAACAATCTTTAGGCCTAGGCCAGAGAGTGACCTGCTACTCACAAACTCCCTCTTCTTCTGGGCTTGGGATTGAACTTAGGTCTGATGCTAGGCATTCTACTACTGAGCCAGAGGCCGATCTCTCCCTTCATGATTAGTCTAGGGATCCTGTGAGACCTGTATCAACATCTCTGTTCTGCAGAGGAGGAGACTGGGGTTCAGGAGAATTGGGGGACAGTTTATAGGAGGCAGAGTGCATATGCTGAAGTTTGAGGGCTGGTCATCAGTCTGTATAGTGGCTGCTCAGGCTGTATAGCCCTTTGCAGTCGCTGTCCATGGGGTGGTCCCCAGGACAGCATTAGCTGCTGATCTCTCTGATTCCTCTGAAAGGTTTCCTGGGGGATCAGGACTCAAGGCCTATTGTTCAGGGGTAAGGGCTCTCTCTGTACCCCACAAATCCCAGATGATCCTGGCACGAGGCTGCCTTTACTCTGTGGGAAGAGAGGGCTTAGAAGAATCCCAGAGGCCCAGCAGAGAGGAAGGGTTGAGAGCAAGGACCACAGCAGATCCCAGGCTCTTTACTCTAGTTCTTGTTGTTGAGTTAACCATCTGGGAAGCTGGCCTGCCTCTAGCTGTCCTGCCAGGAGAGGCCATCAGGCCAGCCCATGTGTGGGATGGGAGACCATGTGCAACCTGTGGCCTCAGCTCTCTCACAGTCGCAGAGAGTGTCTGGGGTCATCTTTCATGCCCCCCTCTCCGACATGTCACCAGTGAATTACAACTCCTGTCTGTCATCTCCTTTGTTCTGGTCAAACAGCTTCTCTTCTTAGCCCTTTTGCCTTCGACCTCCTCATGTGCCTCCCTTCCCTGGGGGCCCATTTGTCCCAGTCAGTTTGTGTTTTTGACCCTGTTGGAGGCAACTTTGTAAATCTGTCGGCCCATGCCCTTCTAAAGGGACAAACTCAAATTATCTCTTGAGCCTTGGAGCACAATGGCAGAGAGGCCCAGGTTCAAATCCTGGTTCACTTATATATGATCTACACCTGGCCTCTGGGCCTCAATGTCCTCATCTGTAAAGTAATAATATCTCACTCACAAGGTAGCATTTTGTTAGTAGGATGTCTGCATGTGAAGTAGATTTCAGAATAGACAACACTATCCTGGACTCTTATCTTTGGAAGAGGCTTTTGTTTTATATGGTAATTGCTCTTCAATATATTTTTAGAAAATAAGGCCGGCAATGGTGGCGCACGCCTTTAATCCCAGCACTTGGGAGGCAGAGGCAGGCGGATTTCTGAGTTCCAGGCCAGCCTGGTCTATAGAGTGAGTTCCAGGACAGCCAGGGCTACACAGAGAAACCCTGTCTCGAAAAACCAAAAAAAAAAAAAAAAAAGGAAGTACTGTTTGGCATACAACCCAAGCTGACCTCAATCACTGCTTGTTCTAGATGGGTGTGGAGGGAACTCAAGAGGTCTTTTAATGATAAGAGAAGCCTGGTAGTTGAGGATGTATTGCAGAAACACACACACACACACACACACACACACACACACGTTCATATATATTTGTCTTTCCTGTGTCCAGGAGTTTGAGGCCCAAGTGCAAAGAATTGAGGAAAGGACAAATGATACAAACAGTTAGGAGGCTGGGTAGCGGGTGGGTGAGGGTAATGACCTATGCAGAAGTGGGGAAATAACCTTAGCACTCAAGACGTGGAGGCAGGAGGATCGGGAGTCCAAGGTCATTTACAGCTACTATTTACACAGCAAGCTCAAGGTCAGCCTGGGCTACTTGAGATACTATGGAAAGGAAGTGTGTGTGTGTGTGTGTGTGTGTGT
>NW_022196911.1:46542626-46555182 GCF_008632895.1 Mastomys coucha | reverse complement strand
GAGAGAGAGAGAGAGAGAATGCTAAGCCATCAGTAGGGACAGTCAAGAGCTTCCCAAAATGCATTGTAGCATACCCTTAAGCTCAGTGCTTCCTCTATGATCTAGAATATGGAATAGCAAGGTCTCAAATGATGACCCATAGGCTAAATCTGGTTTACCATGTATCTTTTAGGATTCTCCTCCTACCAAGACCATGTAGCCCTGATGGCCTGGAAATTGCTATGTAGACCAGGCTAGCCTTGAACTCACAGAAATACACCTGCCTCCTGGGTGCTAGGACTAAGGGTGTGCATTACCATGTCTGGCAGATTCTTATTTTATTTAAGTTATATTTATTTTAATTGACATAGTATAGTTGTAATGCAACAGAAGTAAAAAAAAAAAAAAAAAAAAAAAAAAAAAAAAAAAAAAAAAACCCGAGAAGCCACAGGATAGAATAGGTGCCATGGAATGCTCTGTCTTAAACAGGATATTCATGTCACATGCCTTCCCTCTAAGGCTCAGGAAACATGAAGAAAGAGGGAGGCAGAAAGTTTCTAAGAGCTTGTGGTATGGGAGGACCTGGACACGACGGGATCCTTACCCTCACGATGTCACAGCACGATATCTGCACAAGATCTAGCCAGTCACCATTTCAGCATGGAAGGGGAGATCACCAGTCCCCACCCTAAGCACAAGAGCTGTAGACAGCTGATGAGTGTACCAGTTTCCTTCAAAGGTGTGGTCCCTGGTAAATTGCCCATACTCCAGTGGACGGCTCCACACACATGTACAAATGCCAACAAAATTAGATTCAGTGGGTTAATAAAATAATAAAAAGGAGGATGTGAAGTTGGGAAAGAAAAGGAGGGTTTAGGAGCAGTTGGAACAGGGGTGTGTGGAATGAAGAAGATGAAAATATATTGTATCATGTATGAAATTCTCAAAGAATAAACACGAAATAGTTAGTAGGGAAAAAGAAGCCACAGGACAGTTGTAAAGGAAGGTGATAATTACTAGCAGAACTAAGTTGTTTTCCCAGGTTTGGAACCAGGGACTGCGGCACAATGGGAACGACACAGCTTTTCTCCTCATCCGTCCGACCTTGTTGGGGAGAAACACATAGACCCAATGATACCAAATTACAACCTGCCCATGCTAGTAAGGAAAAGCTCAGGATCTCTTACGGAGGTTCAAGGGTTTCTCCGGGCAACTTAGGCTGCAGATGACAGAGGTCAAGAGTTGATTGGGTGCAGAAGGGAACTATGCTGCAGGCGAATGGGACAGGAGTGTTCTGAGGGGCTCAGGCTTGAGCCCCTGTTACAGTCACCCAAGGGATGTTGAGCGGATCGTGGCCTCACTCCTACACATCCTAAGAATTTCTGGGCCAGCAGAACTTTGAGTCTAGACAGTTCCCAGATGAAATTTGTAATGGTTACTTTTCTGATGGCTGGGACCAAACACTCGACAGGGAGCAACTTGAGGGAATTTATTTGGCTCATGGTTTGAGGGGATACCATGGTGGCGAAGGTATGGCCTCAGGTGCAGGAGAGGGATGACCCCATTGTGTCTTCAGACAAGAAGCAGAGTGTAAATAGAAGTGGGACCTCTCCCAGGTACCTACCTCCTCCAGTGAAGTTTCACCCTCACAAAATTCTACAGTCCTCCCAGGGTGCCCTAAGGGATCAAATATTCAAACACAGGAGCCTATGCAGAGATTTCATCCTCAAGTCACAAAGTTGGTGGTGTAGGTCCCATAGGCAGATAGTGTGAAACTCTGGGCTAACTATCTGGGTGCTGGTGGAGCATGAGCCTGACTCTGAGGAGTAGTGGTGAGCATGCACATGACCAGGCTATAGCAGAAACTCTGGACCTCTGGGCTGGGCAGGGCCTGGCGATGTCTTAGAGGTCCCAGGGCAGCACTTGAAGGTAAGAAGCTGGGACAGCAGGCAGGTGCCTTGCAGTAATGGAGGAGGCTAGCTGAGGGGGCTTCGTTGATGTTAGCTAGCTTCCTGTTGCAGTCACAAAGTACTGGAAATAATCCACTGAGAAGGAGGCAAGGTTTATTCTGGATCAGGGTTTCAGTCCATAATCACCATCACTTTTGGGCCTGTAGTAGGCAGAAGAGCATGGCAGGAGATGTAGTAGAGCAAAGCTGCTCATTTTGTGGCAGCTAAGGGAGAGGGAGAGGGAGGGGGAGAGGAGGAGAGGGAGAGGGAATTAGGAGAGAGGGAGAGGGAGAAGGAGAGGGAAAGAATGAGCCCAGGAAGGACTGGGTACTTAATCCTCTTCAAGGCTCCCAATTATCTAACTGCCTTCCCTTAGCCCTATCTCCCAGTAGTGCCCCTGGTTGAGGCCCAGGCTGTTAACACTCGAGCCTTTGGCCGTTTAAGACTTAAACCATAACACAGGCAATGGTCCGGAAGCATGAAGGGTGAAGGGCTAGACAGGACCGAAGACACAGAGAAGGAGGGAGATAAAGATGGAAGGATCTAGGAACTCAGCCAATCCAAGCAGCCCTGGCTTTGCAGGTCTCAGGGAAGATCTCCTAACCGAGCCAAAAAGCACCATTGACTCTGACAGCTCAAAGCCCCTTTGTTGGACAGAGTGTCCCCTACCAGGTGTCCATTTTCAGTTCTTAAATGTCAGCAGTATTTTCTACCCAGAGTCCTTCACTGTACCCCAAATCTGCCTGAGAGTTCACTATCGAACTCATTTCTGAATTTTGTGAAACAAATTTATTCCCAGGTGAAAACTAGTGTATACGATTTCTTCTGTAGGTGACATGGTCAAGATGGAAATCTACTGCCTCTGATTTTGTAATTCACAAGGGTTGGCTTCCATTTCTGTCAGGACATAATGAAACCAGTTCCCACTGTGTCACCACCAAGCTTAGCTGACCAGCCTCTACACCCCACTCGCTAGTCACCAAGCCATCAGCGCAGACTCTGTAATCCCAGGCCCCAGACTCCCCTCCTGTCAGAAGGAAGCCAGCCTGTTGATCCCTGAAAAGCAGGCACACCTCCCAACTCCACCTGAAACAGACTTAGTAGTCACTGGCCAGGACAAGAAGAGCTGACAGAAGTTCTTCAGGGTCCATACCCAAAGACCTTGCAGACTCAGTGTTTCATCTGTCCTTTATGATCATCCCTGGGACATCTCAGGCCACCTACTTCTGGATGCAGGATGAAAAGCTATAGACAAAAAGCTAAGGGGGTCTAAGCCTATGTGATCAAAGAGTCATTGGTAGGAAGATCCAGGAGGCAAAGTCTTGAGTAACTTGTCCTGGCCGGCCAGTCCCATGGGGCATGGTCAGATGAGATAGGTACAGGCTTCTTGGGAACTGGTGGGGCCAGGCAGTGCTGCTCTTCGTGTGTTTGTTGTGTCCACATGAATGTGTGCATGCACGTGTGCAGGTGCATGAGAGTGCACATGCATGTAGAAGTCAGAGGTTGATGTTGGGGTCTTCCTCAATCACTCTTCATTGACTGGTTGACTGGTTTTTGGGTGTACATGTCTGCACCACAGTCCACGTGTCAGAGAGCACGCCATGGACATCGGTTCTGTCCATGGGCATCGGATCTGTCCATGGGCATTGGTTCTGTCCATGGGCACCGGTTCTCTCCATGGGCATGGATGTGGATGGGTGATTGAACTCAGGCCCTCAGAATTGGTGGGAGGGGCCTTTACCTGCTGAATCAAGCTGCTGGCCCTCATCTAAAATTCTAAAAGCGGCCTAACTGAGCTGAGGGCTCACCAATTCAGTTAGACTGGCTCACCAGTGGACTCTAGGAATCTACCTGTCTTTGCCTCCCAGCATCAGGGGTTATAGACATGAATGTATGTGTCTGGCCTTTTACGTGGATGCTGAAGATAGGAACTCAGGTCCTCATGCCTGCATGGCAAGGGGTTCACCTGCAGGTAAGGATGCAGTGACTTAATCCTGCATGTCTGAGTTTGTCTAGGCTGCCCCTCACATCTCTGATCGGCTCCAGACCTTCCTCCCTGTGAACCACATGGGCTTTTTTTTTCCTGATCTTCTAATGCAGTCCCCCTCCACCCATCAGTTTCCACTTCAGAGGAGGCAGGTGCTTGGAGTTCAGGTCTCAGTTCAAATGTGACTGTCAAAGAGGCCACTGCTACTCCACTCAAACTGGCTTTCCCAATAACTTCACCATGCCACGCCTCCTACCTGTTGCAGTTTATATCCCTCTAAATGGAATTGCCTCAGCAGGATTCATTTTGTCTGTCATACAGGACAAGCTCATAAAATCCATGCTGAATAAATTACCCGAGAGCTTGAAGGCCTGCAGAGGGAAACGTGTTGGGCCCAAGCCCCGCCCACACTGCTATTTGGTTCCTGTTTCTCCTTTCTGTGTGCCTAGGTATTGGCTTGTGTAGCTCGGGATGGTTCTGTGTCAGAGGAAACTTCTAGAAGACAGATTTGACTTTCCTGGCTTTATCTTGAATAAAGGTGCAATAGAGGAGAACAAAGCCTTTGATAGATCTGACTAAATCCCAGTTTGGCCACGTCCTCTCTGTGAGGTCCTGGGGCTCAGTTTTCCCATCTGTAAGCTGGGTTTAATACTGTACCTGCTTTGTCTGGTTGGCATTAGTCTTATGGGAGACCTTTATCCAGTTCTGAGTGTAGGCTTGGCACTTGTTAATGTGACCACCTAAACAGAAGTGGGCTGGGGAGATGGCTAAGTGGGTAAAGTGCTTGTCATACAGTCATGAGGACCTGAGTTTGATCCTTTAGAACTCATGAAAAGTTGAGTGTGTGTGTATGTATAATCCCAGTTCTGGGGTGCTGGAGATGGGGGGAGTCCTGGGGCTTGCCTACTTGGCAAGTTCCAGGCCAGTGAGAGACCCACTGAAACAAGGTAGAGAGAGATTGAGTAAGACACCTGACATCACGGCTGCCCTCCCCCACAAATGAAAATGGTCCCCCTGTCCACCAGCGGCTGAGTTAAGGTGGCACCAGCTTGAATCTCTTATCCTGAGAAGGCCTCCTGGCCATGTGTCCACTGGCTCTCTCTTTTTTTTTTTTCCTCTTTAATTTCTATTTCTCCTTTCCCAGTTTCCCCTCCAAAAAAAAAAACCAAAAAACAACAAGAACAAACCCCTGTTCCCTCTCCCTCCCCTTGCTCACCACCCCACCCTTTCCTGCTTACTGGCCCTGGTATTCCCCTACACTGGGGCACAGAACCTTCACAGGGCCAAGGGCCGTCTCCCTGATGACCGACTTGGCCATCCTCTACTATACACATGCTGTCCACTGGTTCTCTTATGGCCCCAAGGACTCGGCAGCCCTTAGGGTAGGTGGTGGTATCCTACTGTGAAGGTCTTAGAGGCTTGGGGCTCTGAGGATGGAACAGCCAGGGCCAGGAGGGTGGGGCGGGCACAGCCAACATCAGGCACAGGAGTTTACGATTTGGCTTCTTGCTTTCAGGCTGAGTCGACTGAGACATCTGCAAGGCTTTTCATCTTTTAAACCCAGCTGTTATCAGCTGCTGGGAAATGGTTTCAAGCTGGCAGACATGTCCCCCTAAATTCCACGAAGAGATCAAAGAGTTCTGAAATAGTGACACAGCTGCCCTGACTGGCAGTCAGCTGGGTAGGCCTGTGCCAGGGGGAAGGCATGCAAAAGCTACCAAAGCCTCATGGCTAGAAGGGTGGGTGCAGCTGCTGAGTAGAGGCAAGGTCTACCAGTTGGCCTACCAGGGACCAGTGCAGGTGGCTCTGGGCTGTTGGGAGGCTGGGGTGTGTTGACTTCTCTTTGAGCAGTGTCCTTTATTTACAAGGGGACTCTGGAACCTCACGATGGGGCAGAGTTCTTGCTCCAGGTCTTCCCCAGGGTGCCAGGTTGGTGGTTTGGTCAGGTCTGTACTGGCAAACTTTCAGGCAACAGAGCAGGTCCCCCTCCCCAGAGCTTAAGGTAGCCAGCAGTCATTTGCACCTGCTCAACTCTTAATATTGTCCTGGCTACAAGTGGGAACCCACCATCAAACAGGGTATGTAATTTGTCTTGTTGCTGGGAGATCAGTGTGATTTACATGCCTCTAATTGAGCCAAGCACCGGGGAGAATTTGATGTAGAGCCTAGCTGGGTGGGGCTGAGGTGGGGCCGGGAGCATCCATATCTGCGTAGACAGACAGGGTGATTCTGAGCCAGCAGCTGGGAGGCAGCTTCCTGACCTGGCAGGAGAGATGTTGGCAGCCTGGGTCAGAGGTTTGGTGCTGGGTGCCAGGCCCGGAAACTCCATCCCCCGTGGCCTTTGGATCCCTTCACTTCTCCACCCTTTTGGCTTAAAAAGAGATGAAGTTGACTCTGTTATCTGCAATTAGAAATTCTGACAAACTCCTCCAGCCACCTCCTGGCAGGACTTCAGGCTGCCTGCAGGCAGGAGTGGGTGACAGATGCAAGAGGCAGGTTAGCTAGGCACAGTGGGCATGCTTGTACTCATAGTGCTTAGGAGACAAAGGCAGAGAGATTTCAGCCATTTGAGTGATGGGATTAAAGGCATGCATCGCCATGCTTTGTAGCTCAGGCTGGCCTTGAATTTTAATAAATAGGTAAGGATGACCTTGAGTTTGTGATTCTCCTGCCTCAGGAGTGCTGAGATTACAGCAGTATACCACCATTCTTGGGATACATGGTACTGGGGATTGAACGCAGGGCTTTGTGTATGCCAGTTATTGTCCAAACTAAGCTATAATCATAAATAAATAAATAAATATTCAGACAGACAGACAGACAGATAGATACAGGGGGTCCTGTTTGAGTTCATGTGGCTTCTGTAGGCCAGGCTATCCCATACCTGACTTAATGGTACTTAAATAAAAAGGAAGGGATCACAAGATGGCAGAGTGGAAGGGTGAGCATGGGAACTTCTGAGGGGCAGCTGAAAAGAAGAGAAGGGGGGGGGAGCCATCTACTTGGAATTCCAGCCTGTCCCCTCTGCCCTGAGCGTGGGCTCCTATGGGCAGACACCCTGGGAGGAGGTGTGGAATGGGGGCAAGGCTCAGTGTCTATGGGCAGACACCCTGGGAGGAGGTGTGGAATGGGGGCAAGGCTCAGTGTCTGTGTGGACACAGCTTTTGCTGAGCCTTCTTCTGTTCTGTGTATGTACTGGCCATGGGTGATTGGTTGGGTTGTGTGTCTTCCTGCTCTGAGAAGTAGACTCAGTCCCATTGCAGCGAGAACATTTGGGACAGGGATGAATTTCACATACTTTTTTGGCCCTGGAGGCTCTACTGGTGGGTGACTGGATGATGGCTAAATGGGGCATTGGTGGGTGGTAGTAGCCAGCTGGGAGTTAGGTCACGGTGCGGGTGCTTGGTGGCTGGCTCGGGATGGGCAGGGGAGGAATTCTGGCACTGCCCAAGGCTGGCTGCCAGCTTGTGGGCATGGCATATAATTTGGCTACAAAATGGTAAGTTCATTTCTTCCTCATGGAGTTTTAGGGAGGAATGTCCTCACGAAAGTGCCTAAGTTTGGGCCCTGCCACCAACACTAGCTTGGGCTAAGAACAAGGTCATCTCTCTGCCTCCACAAGCTGCACTCCCCCAACAAGTTACCCGGAGGAGAACAGCAGAAGTGGCCCCTCAAAGGCAAGTGTCCAAGCAGGACCTGAGGGCCTGGCTTGGTAACTAATTTCCACCTCTGCTTCTGAGACGGAGAGACGGAGGAGCTAGGCTAAGGCTCAACATCCTGCTTCTAGCTACAATCCAGTTTAGAGGCCGCCACCAGGGAGATCCTGTTCGTTCCTCAAGCCTGTCTGGCACAATTCTTTCATCTTTCAGTCAGGCAGGTCACTCGGGGACTTCACTGTAACGCAGAACAGGCTGCGATGACCTGGACACGGCCTGACCTTCCTCCTGTGGACCAGAACACCCATGGAGGCTCTGCACTTGCCCAGCTGGCGGCAGCAAGAGACCGACCCTGGGCTTGCTGGCCTGGCAGACAGGAGCAGTGAGCCTGGTCACTGCGAGGTGGGTGAACAGAGAGGCTGCAGCATCTCTGGCACAAGGCTCCCTGTTCCCATTAGAAAAGTCCCGTGGAAAGGGGGATGGAAGGCCAGGTGACTGTGGTGGGTGTGCCACTGATGTGGGGCACTGTACTGGGGTTGGGACAGGGTCAGCCATGCTTGGCCTGGACAGAAGATGCTACCATTCTGAAGCTGGGGACACAGTCTCTCAGGCTGAGACTCTTGGTTGACCCTCCCCAGGACATGTGACTTCTGCATTCCCACTCCTGCCCAGTTCCTTCCCCTCTGGGACTTCATAGGGTAAATAAAAACCTTACGTAGTTAAGAAATTGCCAATAATATATGCAGGAGAACATTGGGAGGTATTAGACAAGATTTTTTTTTTAATTTTTTTATTTTTATTTTGAGACAGGGTCTCTTTATATAGCCCTGGCTGTCTTGAAACCTTGTGTAGACCAGGTTGGCCTCTCACAAGATCCATCTGACTTCACCTTCCACATGGTCAGATTAAAGTTGTGTGCCATCACACCAGGCTAGAGTTTTAATTCCAAATGAAAGGCTTATGCTTGAAAAGGTCCAAAAACATCACATAGAGTTAAGAGAAAACTCATACTTCAATACATCTGAGTAAGACTTAAGACTCTTAGAATGGAGAGATGTCTAAAGTCCCCAGAGAAGACAGAGGAGTGACAAAGAAACAGGACAGGCTGAAACTGCCTGTCGGCAATGACATGGACTTCTAGGTGACGGGGGGTGGGGGTGGGGGGGTGGGGGGGGGTGGCTACAGCTTTGAGCTGAAGTGAGCTCTGGTCTTTTGCACTCTGAACTCCAAACTCTCTCAGCCAACTACCATCCAGCTATTGAGGGTGTGATCAAAACAGTGCCAGAATGTTTTGGAAGCCCACCATATACTGGTCTACATGAAAAACATCTAGAAAGCAAGATGAGAAGAGAAACAAATCTAGAATATTCTCCAAGACACATATAAGCCAAATAAGAATCAGACTCCCAGGCAACGATGGCCATTCTCCATTCCTCTCCCCTTGAAACCAAAGATCCAGAAAGGAAATAGGGGCCTGGGAGATGGCTCAGTGGGTAAAGTGCTTAGTATGCAAATGTCGTGAGTTCAAATCCCAAGCACCCATGTGAATGCCTGGAGGGAGTGGCTATCTGTCGGTAATTCTAGCTCTCAGAATTGGAGCAGGAACAAGCTGGCTTGCTAGGTGTGGTAGTTTGTATATGCTTGGCCCAGGGAGTGGCACTATAAGAAGGTGTGGCCTCGTTGGAGTAGGTGTGTTACTATGGGTGTGGGCTTTAAGACCCACACCCTAGCTGCCTGGAAGCCAGCTAACAGCCTTCAGATGAAGGTGTAGAACTCTCAGTTCCTCCTGCACCATGCCTTCCTGGACGCTGTCATGCTCCCTGCCATGACTTAATCTTTGAAAACGTAAGCTAGCCCCGGTTAAATGCTGTCTTTCATAAGAGTTGTCTTGGTGATAGTGTCTCTTCATAGCAATAGGACAGTGACTAAGACAAACAAAAATTATAAATGGAGGAACAGGGGTACCCCATGTTCACTGGAGCATGCTCATAAAATCCAAGAAAGGGAAACAACCCGAGTGTCCATCAGACCCCAAAGGTTTAAAGAGGGGGTGGTACATGCACACAGTGGGATTCTACTCAGCCCTGAAGCGGTGAACCCACATACACATGCATGGAGAGTGAATCCTGCTATTTAGGATAATAGAGATGGATCTGGAAGGTGAGCATTCTCCTGCCAAGCTATGCACCCTTGGCAGGATTTTGAGTTTACATCCTAAAGAAGTACTAGTCATTTGAAGAGGTAACTGTGGCTAATCCAGTCTGAAAATGATGCAATGCACACATGAGAGCAACTGTGGGGGTGTGTGCAGGAAAGAGCACTTTGGGTCCACTGGAAGAGTAGTCAGTGTCCTTTTTTTTTTTTTTAATTTTTTTTAAAGATTTATTTATTTATTTTATGTATATGAGTACACACTGTAGCTGTACAGATAGATGTGAGCCTTCATCTGGTTGTTGGGAATTGACTTTTAGGACCTCTGTTCGCTCTGGTCAACCCCTTGCTCCGGTGGACTCTGCTTGCTCAGTCCCTGCTCGCTCCAGCCCAAAGATTTATTTATTATTATAAGTACACTGTAGCTGTCTTCAGACGCACCAGAAGAGGGCGTCAGATCTTATCCCGGGTGGTTGTGAGCCATGATGTGGGTGCTGGGATTTGAACTCGGGACCTTCAGAAGAGCAGTCAGTGTTCTTACCCGCTGAGCCATCTCACCAGCCCCAGTCAGTGTTCTTAAAGGCTGAGCCATCTCTCTAGCCTTCCCCCAAGTATTTTTTAAAACCAAGTACTCCCTCCCAAAGTCCAAGATAACTGTAATATTAATGCTATTTTTTAAACACTGTGCAGATCACGGGAGGTTTAAAAAGAAGTTGTCTAAATAGGAATTAGTTTGGAGAAGCTGGCTTTCCCGTTCGAAAGACCGCTGTCAGTCATCAGGGCTGAAAGGAAAACCATGTGTTTAAACCCTGAGAACGGAACACAAATACACATTTAAATGCCATATACGCGCAGTTTCTCTTGTGTACTCTCTCACACACGCCCTCAAATCTTGAAGGGTATCAAGGGGAATGCTAATTAGACGGAGACCCACACAGGGCCTTTTGATTGCCTTGCTCCCCCTGGAAGGGTCATGTGTCCCACGCTGCCTCCCGCCTTACGCAGTCACATGGATCACTGTTAATCAGACTCAGCTGTGGAGGCCAGTGGGCACCTCTGAGGGCTGCAGACATCGGCCATCACACACTGGGCAGATGGAACGTTAGTGAGAAACAAAGAGACTTAGCCTTGCATCTGCTTGAGGTTATTGACAAGACAATTTCCATCAGTTTGAGAATCAGCAACAACCACTGTTGGGTCTCTCAGTCCCAGGGATCGGAGGAAAAGACCCTAAGTCCAAGCCCACGTTGGGGTATGTGGATGAGCTCTCTCATGTCCCCATCCCTGCCTTCACTCTGGAGAAGCGCTACCCAAGTGAAGTTTCTGTAAAGATGATGATGCCCCTCGGCCATCCTATCAGGCAGCTGAAAGTCTGTGTGGAGCCTGGTGTATGACAACTGCCAGGGGACTGAATTTTAAGTGTATTTAACTTCACATAGCCAACACTGGGCCTGGGGAGATGATTCAGTTGGTAAAAGGCCTGTCTAATAAGCATGCAGATCTGAATTCAAGCCCTAGCACCCACCCAGGTAAAAAGCTGAGTGTCCCGTGACCCTGGAGTCCCAAAGTCCCAGCACTGGGTGGAGGCAGAGCCAGGAGGATTCCTGGGGCTCCCTGGCCAGACAATGTAGCTGCACTAGTGAGCTCCAGGTTCAGTGAGAGACCCTTCTCACAAAAATAAGGTAGAGAGAGATTAAAGAAGACATCTGATGTTTACCTCTGACCTCCATGTACATACACATGAATACACACTTATGAATATGTACACATACACATGAACAGGTGCACACACATGAATACATACATATGAGTGTACGCGCGCGCGCGCGCGCGCGCACACACACACACACACACACACACACACACACACACACACACACACACAAAGTAAAGGCTTCAGAAACCAGACATAAAGGGGAAGAAGCAGAATGCAGAAGGCCTTATGCCATATGACTCTGTTTCTCCAAATATCCAGGTAGGCAAGTCTGAAGAGACAGAAGGTCACCTGTGGGGGCCTAGGAGCCGCTCTCAGGGCTTCCTGCTTGTTTTCTGCTGCTGTCGCAGAGTACTGTAGTCAGGGAAATACTGAAGCTTGAATAGATGCAGGTCCTGGACGCTGGCCACTGGGGCCCTGCTGTCGGTGTTTGTGGATTATAACCCAGTGCACGTGACCATAGACCATAATGGCCATATGCAGACAGAGAAGTGCTGAGGACAGGGTGTAAAGGCATCCTTTACAGGGACCTCAGCCTCCCATCCCAAGTTTGTGTGTGTGTGTGTGTGTGTGTGTGTGTGTGTGTGTGTGCATGCACGTGTATTTGCATATGTGTGTATGTACATGTGTGAGGGTATGTGACTAGGTGCTTGTAGAAGCCAGACATTGATGTTGGATGACTTTACTTAGTTGCTTTTGATTTCTTCCCTCTCTCCTTCCCCCTCTCCCTCCTTTCCTGCTTCCCTCCCTACCTCATTCCTTCTCTTTCTCTCTCCCTTCCCCTCTCTCTCCCTCTCTGCCTCCTTCCTTTTCTTTCTCCCTCTTTCCTCCCTCTTCCCTCTTTCCCCCCTCCCTCTCTCCCTCCTACCCTCCTTTGTTTTATTTCTAAGACAGCCTCTCACTGAACCTGAGGCTGGCCATTTGGCTAGCCTGGTAGACCAGCAAGTCTCTAGGAATGCCCTGTCTCCACCCCTACCTTCACGCACTAGGGTTACAGGTGTGAGGCTCCACAGCAAGCTTTCATGTGGACTCTGAGCGTGGGAACTCAGGTCCTCACGCCCTCACTGCAAGCACTGTACATGGAGTCATCTCTCCAATCCCCCACCCCCCAGCCCCCCAT
>NW_022196911.1:46521795-46542137 GCF_008632895.1 Mastomys coucha | reverse complement strand
CCTCTAGCCCCCAGCACCCCAGCACTCCAGCCCCCCAGCTCCCCAACCCCATGTTAATTCATTCTTAAGGTAGAACCATCATAGCTTGGGTACCACTTAAAGATCCCTCCTTTTGGAGTTGGAGAGATGACTTAGAGGCTCAGAGCACTGACTGTTCTTTCAGGTTCAATTCCTAGCACCCATGTGAATGCTCACAGCCATCTGTAATGCCAGTTCCAAGGGATCTGGGGTCCCCTTCTGCCTTCACAGGTACTTCATGCATATGGTGCACATAAATACATACAGGCAAACACTCACACACATGAAAATATGTTAAAACTTCTATCTCTTAGTATGCCCACAATGGCAATTATATTCCAGCAGCCTCTTTTAGGGTGATAAGGGGTATTCTAGAACTAGACAGAAGTGATAGCTACATAGTATGGTGATTCTACTAAAACCTCTGAATTACGCTCCTCTTTATTAATTAATTAACTAATTAGAGTTGGGTTTCATATAGCCTAGGCTGGCTTCGAACTCCCTGTATATAAAAGAAGACCTTGAAGTCTTGATTCTCCTGGTTCCACCTCCTGAGTGCTGGGATTACAAGTACTTGCTGTCATGCCTGGTTTATGCTGTACTGGGAATGGAACCCAGGGCTCCACACCTGTCAGGCAAGCATTCAACTAAGCCATAGCACCAGCTCCAGAACTACACACTTTAAAAGGCAAAACCTTATGTGAGGTCAGTTATGGCTCCACTTTATAAAACGGTACAGATTGAAGTAGTCACATGGGCTACTGGCTACCATCTAGAACAGCACAGTTCTGGAAACTTCTGGTTCAGGTCTTTCTGTACTTTCCCACGCCTCAAATTCACGAAGTTTCCAGGAGTATCAGCCGTGAGGAGGGAGCTCTCCTTAGACACTTGTGCTGTGCTTGTCTCTTGTGCTAAGATGTATCAGGATCATCTCTTGCTGCTGAGGGCCTGGGTACACCCCTCCCCCCAACACTGCCACCCACGAGGTCAAAGGACATCCTGCCACATCTGCTCTGGCCTCAGGTGCCATTCTCTGGTTCATCTTATCTTGCTCTAAACAAATGTGGTGTTAATGGCTATTTCCCTCCCCCCACCTCCCCCGTTTGGTTTCCTAAGGATGGGAGATTTCAGGCAGGAAGCAATCCCAGCATGACTCTGCCTCACATCCCCTTATCACCCTTATCCCCAACACAGGTTGGGACAGGCTGGATTCTGACCCTGGATCCTGGATTTTCTCTCTGCCTCTCTCACTCTGCAGTGCTTGGTGTGGGGCTTCACTGTCCCATGCAGGGATGAGCCAGGGAAGCATAGATACATTTGCTGAATAGGCACATGGGTAATGGCCAGATAATTCTGGTCAACTGTCTTCTGGCCATTCACAACTTTACTGCTGAGAGGAATTTCCTGATTGGGTGCTTTGGGAGAGAAAGAAGGAGAGTAGGTGGGACCCTTTTCAGGACCAGCCTCCGTGGCATCTGAGGCTTGGCCTTCCTAAGCGTGATATAAGGAGGGACTTCCAGAAGATCCTGGCCTTGTGGCTGCAGAGTGCTGTGAATCTAGTACTTGCTTCAGCCTTTCCCATCTGAGACCCAGTTAGGGTAACCCCTGGCCCGAGTGCGGCACAGTGGGCCAAAGAGGCTGGGTTCCTCCCTGCCTGCATTGCTTGAACAGGTTGATCCCAACCTCATTAGAACCCACTCAGGAGTGGACAAGCCCACTGGAAAGGGGCTTTGCCGAGGCCACAGAAGGTGGCATTGTTTTCCCAGGCTAGCTCTGTCCGTCCTGGAAGGGGCCTTGCAGGAGCGCCCAAGGCCTCACAAAATCCTCAGCACAGCGAGGGCTCCGGTGATTGATGCAGAGAAAAACATTTTCACCAACCCCTCATCTGGTTTCTATTACGAGATTTCCACACCAGCATTTTTGTTTTTCCCTAAGGTAAAAACCCGACAAGGACTTGGGACCTGAGAAATAACAGGGCTGGGGCCACTTTACTGAAAGACATGGGGGAGGAAGCCTGCTGGGCTCAGTGGGTGGGTGCAGGGGGGACAATGACACCAGTGTTGACCCAACAGCAATGGGGTGGCGATGCCCTGACTGGTTTCCTTTTTCCCCTAGGCCCGCCTCTCCTTTCTTGCTCTGAGTCTCTCTCAGTATCTAATATGGCTGGGCTGTTACTTGTTTGTTTCTAGGCTCCTTGTGTTAGCACTCGAGTCCCACCAGGGCAAGGAACCAAATTAGCACTTGATTGTCTCATTGTAGCCCAGGCTAGCCTTGAACTCACTATGTAGCCAAGGATGCCTTCACCTTCTGAGTGCTGAGATGGCAGGCCCTAACTTTCCTAGCTTCCACCTGGGTCTTAGACTGCCATGCACACTTTAACCAGGGACTTGCTGATTCCTGGGGGTAACCCCCTTCCCAGCACCTTGAGCTCCCCTGCCCAAATCTCCAGAGGATGTTCAGGTGTTGGGAACTGCTCGCAGCTCTCAAAGAAGCCGGCCTGCCTTGGTTGAGGGATGATGTGTTCTTAGCTACTTGTGCCAACAAAACAGACCAGGCTGAGATGAGGCAGGGGGATGACATTTTTCTGGCATTACAAAAGCTGTGTATGTCTAGGTTCATGTGTATGTGCAAATGCGTGCATGCATGTAGGGGTATAATGACAATCTCTGGTGTCCTTCCTCAGGAGCCTCCTCCTTTTTGGTGTTTTGAGACAGGAATACTTCACTATGTAGTTCAGGCTAGACTGAAACATTTGGCAATGATCCGCCCCCTGCCTCAGCCTCCCATGTTCTGGGGCTATAGGTATAAGCATCCATGGGAAAGCTGGGGGCATGGCCCGTAAGCCTAGTGCTGGGATGGGTGGTGAATGATGGAGACAGGAGGATCCTTGGAGCATGCAGTTCAATCAGTCTAAACAATTAGTGAGTTTTAGATTCAGTGAGAGACCCTCTCTCCTAAAAATAAGGTAGAGAGTGACAGAGGAAGATGCTCAATATTGACCTCTGGCTT
Organism: Mastomys coucha; assembly: GCF_008632895.1. Taxonomy (NCBI): domain Eukaryota; kingdom Metazoa; phylum Chordata; class Mammalia; order Rodentia; family Muridae; genus Mastomys; species Mastomys coucha. The sequence goes on along the minus strand of NW_022196911.1, from coordinate 46,539,110 downwards.
CCACACAAGCATACACAATAAAAGGGGATGGTGGGGTTGGAGCCATAGCTCAGAAGTAGGGCACTTGACTAGTATGTGTGAGGTTTTAGGTACAATCCCCATTCCTGTAATAAAACAAGATGGAATATGGAAAACAAATGATATGGAAAACCTGAAAGCACAAACCATCTCAAGTCCCTTTTCCCATCGACAACTTACAAGACAGTCTTCAAAAGACACTTCCCAGCCAGGGCTGTTATACAGAAAGACTCTGTCTCAAGATAATAAAAAAAAAAGTTTTTCCCATTTGAAAAAGTGTCATCAGAACTATGGTTACACTGCCCTTGGACATCATGGACAGGTAGCATAGGGCAATATCTTTGGAAAGACCTTGTTGGTCACTCTACCATTGACAATGCACATGGAGCTGAGCACAGTCATTCACATCTGTGATGCCAGCACCTGGTGGGTAGAAACAGGAAGACCAGGAGTTCCAGGTCATACTCAGCTACCTAGTGAGTTTGAGACTGACATGGGCTACCGAAGACCCTGTTGCAAAAGAGAAAAAAGATTGGAGAGATGGCTCAAGAGGTAAGTACACTTTCTACTTAACTAGGAGAAGCCAAGTTCAGATCCCAACACTCACATAAAAAGCTGGGTACAGCTGTGTATGCACTTACAGTGTGTGGGGGAAGGAGGATGGCTGCGGCTTGTTGGCTGCTAGCCTAGCTCCAGGTTCAGTGAGAGAGCCTGTCTGAAGGCATAAGGCTGAGAATAATAGAGCAAGACACTCAGTGTCCTCCTCTAGCCCTCATATGGGCACACACACACAGACACAGACACAGACACATGCACATACACACATGCACACATGTGCACACATATAAGCACACACACCAATACATGCAAGCACATACACACACTCACATGTGTGCACACAGACATATACATACCCCATCACACATGCATGGATGCACATATACATACACACAAGCACACACACAAGAATATGTGCGTACATTCACACATGCAAGCACACACATACTTCCAAGTGTGCATACTCATGCACACATACATGCATACACTCTTGCATGTGTGTGCACAATATATACATACCTACACATACATGCACACACATACACACAAGCACACACACAAGACACATATACACACTCATGCATGCAAGCACACACTCACAAAAACTCCCATGTGTCCACACACATGCCCCCACCCTCTCTCTTTCTCTTTCTCTCTCTTTCTCTCTTTCTCTCTCTCTCTCTCTCTCTCTCTCACACATACACACACACACACACACACACACACACACAGAGGTTTGAAATGCACATGTTCTTTGATGTAGCTGCTCCACTCTTAGGAGTTCATCTGCAGATAGACTTCCATATGTGTATGAAAGAATGATGGACGAGGGGTTCACTGCAGCATCACAGTTAATGGAAAAAGACTGGAAATGACCCAAATGGTTGATAATGGCAGATTGGCAGAGTAAATTACAACAGACCATGCAACGAAACCCCACACAGACTCTGAAAAGAACAGAGTAAAATGAAACCGTAAAAGTTCTCAAAGGAGCTGTAAATTTCCTTTATAACTTCTGACTTGAGGAGGCCCTCTTATAAGTGACATAGATCTCAGAAGCTACAATATAAAAGGCTGATAAATCTGAGTGCCGTTACTCTTTTTTCTTGGCATGACTTAAACAAACAAAAAACCAGAAGAGAAAATAAAGCCACCCACAAACCAACGGACACACCGTAGCGAAGAATCCCACAAGTGGTGAAAAGCAGAAAGCTGAGAAAACAGTTCTAACTCACATGGAAATTCCTTAAAGTATCTCCACAATAAGAAAACAGCAAATGATGAAAAAGAAAAACGGACCAAGGGTTGAACAGGCACAAGCATGGGAAAGGAGAGAGAATCTTCCTGAAAGGTAGGAACCAAATGCTTAGCTTTACTTCCAAAAGTGCTGCCAATGAAAACTCCCCAGAGACGCTCTTCCCGGTCTCTGATGACCACATAGTAACTGACCCATGAGCTGGACAATGATCATGGTTGGGTCAGCAATCCCACATACACAGATTAGCATTGAGCTAGGGTTGTACAAGAACACTCTATGAGACCTATGGAACAACACCTTTGCTAGCCTGCTTCCTTGTGGCTAAGCCATGCACAGCTGTGCTTGCAAAGGAACGAAACCCACAGTTCACTGGGTCCCGGGAATGGCAGACAATTGCTGTGGCTACTTTCAGAATGCTTGGTCACAATGCGTTCAGTTCTAGCTGTACAGTTATCCCTCACATGTCTCCCAAATGTCACGGAATGGTTTGGTCAGAATAACGAGGGCATTTCCTTCAAAAGACAAAAGCATTTCAGCCTATCTGTGAAAGCGAGAGGCTACAATGACATGCAGCCTGGCAAAGTCACCCACGGATCGGGAGAAATGTCTGCAAACCATATATATACTCAACAACAGGGAACCCACATGTGTGGCTTGAATGCGAAATGTCCCCTACAGACTCGTGTCTCTGAACACTTGGCTCCCAGCTGGTGGTCCTGCTCAGGATGATTGTGGAGCCTTCGAAAGCAGAAACTGAGGCAGGGCTAGAGTGTAAACTTTCTGTCTGCTCCCTCTCTGGATGTGATGTGACTAGACACCTCCCACTTCTGCCGTAACCCCTTCCCCACATTTATGGACTGTATCCCTGGGAACCGTGAGCTAGGGCAAACCCTCCCTCCTTTAAGATTCTTCCTGTCAGGTACTTGGTAATGGTAATGAGAAAAGTCACCAATACATTTCAAAAGCAAAACACCAGCACAAGCAACACAAATAACTCAGCTCTCCATTTTTCTCCATCCCTCCGTCTACACTTGCTTAGGGTCTGCCAGCCAGGGCAGGAGGGAGACTGTGAAGTCCTTGGAGTGGTAGCAATATACTGATTTTCTGTTAGGTGCCAGATCTATCACATCTCCCACGAGCACTGGGTCAAGGAAGAAGCCAGTGTAGCCAGTGTTTCCTCTCACAGCCCCTTGGAGAGCCCACAGTCACCTTGACGCCCCTCGGGTCTCAGAGGCATTAAGAATTCCAACCCTAGCATACTGTCTGTCTGTCTGTGGGGAGCCCCAGGTCCTACTTCATTCCTAGGGGCCTGGGATCTTGCAGAGGCCCAGCTAGTTCTTGCCCTAGGACCACAGGAATGAGTTGCTCGGGGGAGGGAGCCATGGCATGTAGAGATTCCAGATAGGACAAATGTCTATCTCCTCTGGGCTCCCATGTATGCAGGACAGCAAGCTTCAAGGGCCCTGGCATTTGCTCCCAGGATTCAGTGTGAAAAAGGTACCAGGAGATCTCCTTGCACCCAGAGGGCACGGGGATGAGAGCGATGAAACAGACCTGCAGAGAAGCTGCAGACAGGAGACATGGCTATGGCAGAGGTACATGAGGGGACAATGATTTTTGTGCCCAGAAGCTGGTAGCCCTTCAGGGGAACTGAGTCTCCCTGAGATCATAGGAAGTCAAGAAGGTACTGGCACCCACTTTCCCAAACTTATGAAAGTCCACGAACTCCAAGACTGGTCGCCATGATAACAACAGCAAGGAAACGTGTATCCTTTGAGGTGGTACCAGCAAAACAGTCATGACATTTTTCTGTGTATTCAAGGCAAGTGGGACTTTACTCATTGTTCGGGGCATGGCATAGCGTGTCATCTGGAGGTGTGGGGTTCCTCTGGAGGACAGGGCAAAGACCAGACAAGGAATGCCTCAAGAGGTGATAAGATTCTCCTATCTCATACCAACATCTAAGTGTTGGTCTCACATGTGACACAAGATTCCACATTCAGAGTCCAAATGCTCTTTCCACTAACTGGCCTCCATTTTAAAGAAGGTTCTGGAACAATGGAGCTACAGAGGACCTGCTGAGGGAGACCCTCCTGTTACTGTCCTCACCTACTACTCTACCACCTCCTGGGGTAGAGCCATGGCAGCCAGCCCGTCCCAGCTCTTATACCAGGTATGCAGCATCTGTTCCCTGTAAAATACCCAGTTTGTTTAGATACAGTCACAGCAGGCCTTGTGCATACCCATGGAACCCGAGGTTATCAGAGTTGCATTGCCTGGGGAGAGTATCAGAGAAGCTGTTCGATGAAGGTCTTCTAGGAGAGCAGCCAGGAGATCTGAGATCTCAGGCAGAGAGGACTGCCATGGTCATCTAATTCAATGTCTCCCATGAATAAACATGTACCCATTTATCCATGTATTTACTTACCAGCATCCCACCATCTATCCATACCTCCCTCCTTCCCTCTCATCCATGTACCCATTTCTTTCTTCTTTCTTCCTATCCATCAATCCACTCATCTATCCATAGATATATACAGTCCTCCTACACACCCATCCATCCATACACCCTCCATCTATACATCCATTCACCTATCCATCAATCCACACATTCCTCTCTCCCACTCATCCATGTACCACTCATCCCCTTCTTCTTCCCTCCTATTTACCCATCATGCACACAACCTTCTACTCATCCATCCACCTACCTGTCTACCTACATACCCCTTCCATTATCTGCCCTTCCATTCATCCTCCCATCCATCCACCTATCCAGCCATTCAGCACTACTCTGTCATGTGGTGGACCCTGTGCTAGCAGCATGAGAATGGCCTGGCCCCATTCACGTGGATGTCAGCCCAATGGAGTCAAATTCAGTATTCTCATAATGTCTTTTCAACCTTCTTTTCTATCTTCTCTTACTATGGAATTTGTTACCTGACAGAGTGTCTCATTCTACTTCATGAAATACTTGACTGTTTCACTATCCTTTTATAGAAGAGGAAGTTGGCACCCAGGGGAAGGAATGGCATAGCTGAGCTCATGCTTCAGACCAGAGAGGACGCTAGTGTTAGGCTTGTTTCCTCCAGCTCAGGACTCTAGGCTGTGTTGCCTGCAGGTATTGCTTTCGCGTCACTTATGAGGTGACCAGAACACCTGTTTAATATCTCAGTGGCATGTGTAAGTGGACTTACGGCTGCCTGAACAAGCACAAAGTCAGATAAAACTATTCGGTTAAAAAATTTTAAAAAGGATTTCTTGCTTCTCCTGTGTAGACAGAACAGTAACAGACTGCGAGTTCAGAGCATCCTGAGAACCTTGCCACCCAGGAGTCTGTGCTGCAGAGGCTGCTGTGGGGGCTGGTTATAGGACAGGAGGAGGAGCTTGGCCTTTGAGCTGCAGGACCCCTCCCAGGGGTCCTCAGCACACCCTGCACATTTACACACTTAGATACTTCAACTCAAGATTCCTGTGCCCACTCAAGATACTGTGTGTAAAAGCTTCCTAAGTTTTAATGAGCCTGGCACATTAGTTGGTGCTCAACCAAAGTTTTACACACACACACACACACACACATACACACACACACACACACACACCCCAAACAAACAAACAAACAACAACCACCAGAAGTTAGGTGAGGTTTTTCTTCTTGGAATTAGATGAAAGCATTGCTTGACTTTTGCAGAGACCTGACAACAGAAAGTAGCTAAGATTGAATTCCTTCCACCAAATTATACAGCTTATTTTCTTATTCCCCTGGGGATAGCCCTTAACTGCATTAAGCACAGGATTCCTCCCTGGTGGCCCCAGCTTCCCAGCAGGAAGTGACCTTGAGCCCTTCTGCCCAATGACTTGCCCTGTGAAGTCCTGGGTGACACATTTACTGAACAGTGACCTTCCTTCCTCAAAGGTCTTCTGGCCTAGCCCTGGGCTGAATGCCCTTCTGTCCTCCCATAAAAAACCAGACACTTCTAAGTACAGAGGCAGAAGTAGCTGACTCCCCAGGAGCTAGCCAGCTGGGCTAGAGACTGCCGGCTGCCAGTCTCATCCTCAGAGCGTTTACAACTGAGGTCATGCCCCAAGAAGTATAGGGTCTTGTGATGAACACCACACACAGGCCTGTGAGCCTTTGAGGCCTTTGCTGTTCCCAGGGATACTCTTCAGTGAGTTCTGTAAATGGAAACATATTTGAAATTTGGTATGAATGATGCAACAAGGGTAGATGATCTTCAGGGGCTAGCCTTGGACTCTGGGATGGTAGTGATAATTCATTCAGATTCAAATGCTTGCTTCAAATGGAATGGAGCTTATCTGTCCACTGCAAAGTTCAATTTTTAAAATTTCACTTTAAGCAAGCTTAAAGTATCTGTATATAGGGGGCTGGAGAGATGGCTCAGTGGTCAAAAGCACTGACTGCTCTTCCAGAGGTTCTGAGTTCAATTCCCAGCAACCACATGGTGGCTCACAACCATCTGTCATGGGATCTGATGTGTCTGAAGACAGCTAACTGTTTGCTGCACAAGCCTGATGAACTGCATTCAATCCCTGAAATCTATGTGAAAAGATGGAGGGATTCCACAAAGCCCTCCTTTGACTTCCACACACACACTGTGGCATGTGCACGCGTGTGCACATATGCAAAGAATAAAATAAAAAGTATATGTATGTGTATATAAAAATGATAGTTCACACATAATTTAATATATGTGTATATAAATATAAACAACCATACACATTTACATTTAGCATTACATCTGTATGTAGATATATAGCTATAACTGCATCTGGTCAGGTGTAGTATGGAACATCTTAATCACAGCATCCAGGAGATTGAGGCAGGGGGATCATGAGTTCCAGGCCAGCTTGGGATATAACAATGAGACTGTATCTAAAAACCCCAAGACCTGAACCTCTTTTTCCACTGTGTGAAGTAGCTTAAACTACTAAACACCTTTAAACTAAAGGGTGAAAATGGGGCTGGAGTTGTATCTCAGTGGGTAGAGCGCTTGTCTAGCACACATGAAGCCCTGGGTTCAATCCCTGGCACTGCCTAAACTGGGTGTGGTGGCGCATGCTTCTAATCTATGAGGTGAAGGCAGGAGGAACAGAAGTTTAAGGATATCCTTATGATAACCCTGTATCTCCAAAAACTGTAATCTCAGAGAGAGAAAACCGATCTGTGCTTACGTTACCTTTTCTAGACCACAGTTCAAACCTGGTGTATTTTTATTTGATGTCCATCAGTCTGATCATTTCCCCCCTTTTCTGTTTTCCATGTGCATGTATATGTGTGTTCTGTATATGAGTGTGTGAACATGAGTGTGGGCACATGTGTTTGTGTGCATATACACATGCATATGAATGCCTGAAGTTGATGTTATGTCTCTCAGTCAGACTCAGTGTCCATCAATAGTCAGTTTACTTAGGGAATCCTGTCTCCATCCTCCAAGGCTTCCAAGGTGGGCAGGCAGCCAGGCTCCCCTAGCATTTGGATGGGTTTCTGGGGAGTCCAATTCTGGTCTGCTTTTCTGGCAAGCACTTTAATTATTGAGCCAACTCCCCAGCCTGTTTATTGAAAGGCTTCTCGCCCTGTATGGAGGAAGAGTTGACTGTAGAAGTGAAGGGGACAGAAGCCACAGAGGCAGGTGGCTACTGGCACTCCATAGAGTGGAAAGGGCCTGGGTTCCATAGGCCAGACTTTTTGGCAAGCCACTGAATCTTCCTGGGCCTCAGTATTCATTTGCTTTCTGGTTGTTGCTGAGATGAACTGAGACAGGAAAGGGTCTGGCATGGCTCCTTCAAGACTGTAGGCCCATGTGAAGCATCAGTTTTTCTTCTTTGGTTTAATAAAAATGTGCTCCAGAGAAAAGAAGGGCCGGGGAGTTAAAACTGTTTATCCCTTGATGCACGCTGGCTCTGCATGTTCTAGAAGACATCACCTACCGGGGTCTCCCAGGTACTCAGCTCTGCACACAGCCCGAGCCAGGAGTGACTGAGTCGGTCTTGTTTGAAAGTAAAGAGAACAGAGAGGAAGCTGGAGACACAAAGGTTTAGGGTGATGGTTCTTGGTAATCAAGCTTGAGGGACCAAGGGAGAGTGCCAAGGAGTATGTAGAGCACACAGAGGAGAGCTCCAGGAGGGAGTCTTCTAAGTGTGAGGCAGAAAGGCCATTCCCGAGGCCAGAGCATCATGGAAGACATGCAGCCATCACAGGTCTTTGGGGACCGTTCCAATTCCCCAGTGCTTTTCTGTGGTCTCTATAAACTGCCAAATGTCCTAGAATGCCAGCTCTCTGACACGCAAGTCGTGTCTCCTACAGACAGACAGACAGACAGACAGACAGACAGACAGACCCTCCTGCCGCAGATGGCTCCAGATTCTTCCTCAGACCAAGAACAGGGGTTTCTGGTTAGGAAATAAAGTAGTCATGGAATTTCATGGAAGGGTTTTTGGGTAAGGAAAGCCACTGGGAAGTGATTTTCAAGGAATTTAAAGCTTTTATTCAGGTTGTAAAATCTTTTTTCAGAAGAGGACAGGCCAGTTGAGAGGGGTGGCAGCTCTGGAGGGTGACAGAAAACGTAGAGCTACATGTATGAATCACTTGCCCCTAGGGAGCCAGACTGGGCCTCATGGGGAGGGCACAGAGGAGTGCAAAGGGCTGGCTTTGTACTGCTAGTCCTGTGGAAAGCATGAGAACCAAATGCATGCAGATCTGGGTTCAAACCCCTCACAGCAGCATTGGCAAACACCACACCACACCACACCACTCTATGCTTTTAGAAATGAGTACTGAGATCTCGATAGCGAACTAAATATCAAGCCAGTCACACAATGCAAAGCAACACGTGATCTCAGTTCTGTGTGGAACTGAAGCAGCAGGCACAGGGGACAGTTTATCTTGGGACCCTCATTAGTTTTGGTTATGTGCCTCTCTTGCAATAATACACATGGTGATCTAGTTTCCTCACTTGCACATGGTACAAGCGCATACTGCTCTCCAAACAATGGTCGTGGCAAACCCAGAACCTCCTCAAGCTCCCATCTCTGTTGTAGCCTTACAAAATTCCTATCTCAACAATAGTATAAATGCCCCTGCTCCTGGTAACAATACATTTTTGACAGTTTCTATTTAAGTGTATTCCAAATATACAAAGGTAGGAAGAATAGAAAGGTGGAGCTCCCCCAACTGGTTTTGGGTACATGTACAGTAAGGCAAATTGTGTAATGCAAATGAATTTTTAGGGAGAATCCCCTATGGGATTATCTTGAGCATGCAGATGATGGGAACTCAGAGCATTATGGGACTATGCAGTAGGAAAAAAATGAATGTATGATTTAATCTAACAGTCAAAATAGAGAACCATGTAAATCATACCCCTAAAGTAAACAGCCTTCCCTCTCACAAACTCCATTAAAAACAGAGTCCCGAGTAATGACTGGGACTCCTGAGTATCCTCTAAGAATCCTGAAAGTGCATCTCTCTATAACATGTACCATCACTTTGTGCTAGGAAAAGCTATCTCATATGTTCTACAGATCCATCCACGTGAGCCTGCATTTGCGGTTCTCTGTGTAAGAGGCTATGGACCTGGGAACACCTAGTGCTGACCCCAGCCACTGGGAATGGGACCTAAAGAAAATGATGTCACAGAAGCTGAAAGTAGAGCAGTGATTCCTAGAGAAATGGAGTAGTGTGAATGATGTGGGAAGAGATGTCAATCAATCGGTATGATGCCATTGTTCGGAGAGAGGCATGAGTTCTGGGCTCTCTGGACACAGCAGGGTTAATACAACTAAAGGCAATGCATTGTGTGTTTCAAATGGTCACAAGAGGGATGGCCTTGATCATGGATAAGCTAGTTATGCCTGATATGTACAGGAATGTAAACAGCACACTGTCTTCACGTGTGTCCGGACAGTGTGGGAAGGTTGACTGTAGCCCAGTACATGCCAGGAATCTCGGGACTAGGAAGGTGGAGGCAGGAGGATGAGAAGTGCAAGATTCTTCTCAGCTACAGAGTGAGGTCAGCCTGGGAGACATGAGACCCTGTCTTTAAGAAAAAAGTATATGTATTGCATGTGCCAATAAAAACAAATTGTTTAAAAAGAGCTAATAGCCCTACATTGCTTAATGATAGGGTGTGTTCTGAGATGTGCCCCTCTAGATGATTGCATCATTGTGTGAACGTCACAGTGTGCACTTAGCAAAAGCCACACGTGGTCCAGGGCTCTTGATGCAAACAGGTGCATCAGTCATGACAGACGAAGCTGCGACTGGGGAAACGCCACAGACCTTTGCAGCATATGTTAAAACAACAACACAAAGAATAATCTCATAAGTATTTAAGCCAGTGTCACATATTCTACCATGACTAATTGTTTTGTACTGTTCATAATTGTATGTGTTGTCCTTTTATCACTTAAAACATTGATATATTTATCGTTTTGTATGTGTGTGTGCATGTGTGAGGATGTTCACACATGCCATGGTACATAGTGCAATGCATAGAGATCAGAGGACAGTTTGGAGAGATAGGTTCTGACTTTCCCCATAGGACTGAACCCTTCATCTGCTGAACCATCCTACTTAGGCCCTACTTTTGGCACAGGCCCTACTTTTAGCACAGGACAGCACGGTCTGTCTTTGATGCCAGCATCACTCTCATCACTCTGTGCTGGGATGGTGTGAGGTCACTAGGCCATGGGCAGTTTTCAGCTCCTCCACTCTCTCACAGGACCACTGTGGGATGTGCGGTCCATCACTGGCTGGAATGACATTAGGCAATGAAGGAGCAAAGTGGTGGCCTATACTAACTCTCTGGAGACATGGGGAGTTCAGGGATCATGTCTGTCCTACGGGGGGAGGTGCTGTTCTTTCTGTGGTCATTTGCTTTGTGGGATCAGAGACTCGAAAGAGCTGCTGTTGTGCCAGGCTCCTGGGCTGGAAGCTGGACACCTGAGCAAAGGTGATAGGACAGAGTATGACATACACTTGGGGCTTAACCTAGAGCAGGCTCTGTAGCTTGTAGTGTCAAAAAAAAAAAATCAGGAGTTTTCAACCTAGATCGACAGGCTTTTTTACCCATTGAGCCGTCTTCTCAACCTTGTCTACACCATTAAAACCAACCAACCAACCAACCAACCAACCAACTAACCAACCAACCAACAATAGCAACACTCCCCACCAAATCCTTTCAGTTTCACTTTTTCTTACTGCAACAAGAACAAAGACATTTGAAAATGAAACATTCATTTCCAATAACCAAAAAGGAGGGCCAGCGGAGCATGCCACGCTACTGTTAAAAATTGCACATGGTGAAAACTAAGCTGAGTAGCGTTGCTCCAGCCAAAACCCCTGCCTTCGAGCCTCTGCCCAAGATCTATTGCCTTTGTAAAGAGATTAGCTGCTATTAAAGGGGCATTAAAGACCTACTAGACCAAACTAAGAGGATCTCTTGAACCAACTGGAAGGATTGAAAAGGATTTGGGGGACTTTCATATGAGGTCAATATCTTTTGATATTGAGCCAATGTTCTCATATCCTGACTCTGGTCAAGTCCTCTGGCATAAATGTGGGTGCACGCAGCTCCAGGGACACCTAGGCTGATACTCTGGAGTCCATGCTTTTCCATGGGCTCCACCTCCCTCCCACACAGCTCTTCCAATTTTGCTCTTACTTCAAATTTCGATCCCATCTTTATTGATGTCAACACGTGAGCCTGCAGGACTCACGTCAGCCTGCGCCGCTCCCCACTGACTCTGTGGCATCTTTCTCTTTTCTCATTTGCAGCCATGATTACTCCCACCCTCACTCCAGGCATCATCTGCTCTGGGCTGGACCCTTGACCCCTTTGGGAAGCAGGATCACCACCTCAGAGAAGAGGGCTTTCACGAACATGTACTCACTCCTAAGGGATGGCTGTCTCCTGCTGAGGGGTGGGAAGAACTCCCATCAGATGGGTAAGCAGCCAGGCTCACTTTGCAGCCTGGTATTCCGGCTTCCCCTCCGGGCTTCCTTCCACCTCACTCTGGAATTCTGTCTGCACACCACAAGCTGAAATAACACAGGGAACCCTAGGTACTGCCCAGTAAATACCTGGCGGGAGATAAGGAGCTTGGTTATTTACACAGAGGGTTCCCATCTTCCTCCTTCAGATATAGGACTCTTACTAAGGAAGCATGAACATTGCCTATGTCCTGTTTCTCCTGGCTACTATCCCTTCATAGGGCGACAGGGACGCTGAGGGGGCACACAAGGAATGGGGTGTTTCTTTTTCTAATACTCAGCCAAACTTCAAGGTGGCTCATCCTCTATGCCTGGAGGCCATTTAATGGAGATATCATGCACATATCTACCACAGCCCAAGGGATGGAGGGAGCCCATGTGTGGAACTGGATGGCTGTGGGGTTGGACTGCAGCTTGATTGTGGACCCAGGTGCAACTTAAAGACCAAACAGGGGAAGTGCAGCCTTTTATATGTGTTGGTTCCCAGCTCCCAACCGGACAATAGCTCCCTCCGCCCCTGGGACACATCACTAAGTCTTGGACTACCTATGCATCTTAGTGGGACATTGGAACTCAGAGCTTTCACATCAGGGCTAAGACAGAGTCCAAGCTGAAGTTCGATGACTTCCCCCTGGGGGTGTATATTGACAGCCATGTAGTCATTCTCCTGTTTTGCCACTGGTACATCAATGTTCCCTTGGAGAATCCCTTCCTCTTTCTCACACTCTCACAGATGTGCTGATTCTAAACTCCTGCCTACTCCAGCTGGCGGCAGTAACCTTAGCTCAGCTTACTCTCATGTTTTCAGCTACAGGGATGACTCAGAGAAAAATCTGTCACCATAGGGAATTTCTGTTTGAACTGTTAAAGAAAAGTGTGTGTGTGTGTGTGTGTGTGTGTGTGTGTGTGTGTGTGTGTGTATTTGTGAAGCTGCCAGAAACAAGGAGCAAAGTAAATCCCAGGCCCAGGATGGACTTGAGGGTTCCAGCTCAGCTCTGGCTAAAGTCAGATCAAAGCTGTAACTCAAGCCAATATACTCCTGTTCAAATGTGCAACCACATGACTGACCACATTAGCGAGTCCTCTCTGCGATTTGTTGTGAGCCTAGAACTAAGTTCACACCTGGGGCTCACCGAATGTTTCTAGCACCTGCCTGGTGAGGGAGACTCTCAGAATGATGCACATACAGTCAGTACTCCATAGAAGTAGAATCTGTGACTAGACTCAAACCACTCTCTTGTCTGCTGATCCCTGCTGTCTTCAGACCCCGGATATACATCCTGGCTCCCTGTTCTCCTTGTCTGGTTTCAATTGTATTTAAAATTATATCCATTATTTGTATATGTGTGTGTATGCACATATCATGGAAGTCAGTGGATAACTTGTAGAAGTCACTTTTCTCTTTCTACCATATGGGTCTTGGGGATTCTACTCACACTGTCAGGCTTGTCACCTACTGAGCCATCCCACCAGCTCCTAAACAGCCTTTTAAAAGCTAAAGAATTCTTCTGAACTCTTTTTAAAAAATTTTTTTTCTAAATTTTTTATTTTGAGACAGAGTTTCCCTGGGTAATACTCCTGATTACTCTGGAATCACTTTGTAGACCAGGCTGGCCTAGAACTCACAGAGATCTGCCTGCCTCTGTCTCTCTAGTGCTGGGATTGAAGGTGTACACCACCATGCCTAGCTTCTTTTGCATAGGCCTGCCTTTTTTGGGCCGCTCAGTCCCTGCTCTGTTTCTCTCACACAGCCCTTCTGAGTCTTGAGAATGGTCGCCATGTGGCCCTGGGCCTGCCTATCCCCCAGCCTACCCCCAACTCTCCTGTTTCCCTAATGCTTAGGCATCTGTTTTTCTAATATCCGGGATGTGGATCTTTCGGTGTCTGGAATGGCAGCTCCAGGTCTCAAGGAAGGTAAGCTGAGGTGGGCAGGCCACAGGTGGGACCCACCTGCCAGAGGCCACAGCTTCGTCTCCTCAAATCCTTTACATTCGACCAGGGGTCACAGCTGTTCCTCTTAGGCTCTTTCTTCCTGCCACTCCCATCTCTAATGTCTGGAGACCCTGACTGATATAATGTAGAAGGCTGACAGAGGAGGGCTCTGGAACCCATCTGCCTCAGCAGAGGAATTTCTCTGCCTTTCTGCCTCTACTCCAGAGGTTCTGAGACTTGAGGTTTGGAGTGGGGCCTTACACACCTGACTGGCAACGAACTTCACGGGCAGGCTTCTACTGTGGAACCCTACAGGGAGTGCTCACCTCTAGAGCAGCTGACACTAGTAATGGACTTTAGAGCGAGCCATACAGAGCCTGCCCAGGACCCTCATTCCCTCACAGGCTTGCACGCTCAGCTCTGTGCTGCGTTATCTTCACAATCCTTGTAAATACAGCCGGGGCTCATTAAGCTGTGGGGACCATCCTGTCAGGCCAATTAAGAGATGCTCAAACAGATAAATCAATAAAGAAATAAATGGTGGTGGCAGGAACAATCTCTTTATGGCTGTTCTTTGGGGTGGGCTTTACAATGTTGCTTTGTATGTGTTTTTTTCCCCCTAAATAAGCAACATTGTTTTCTTGGGACTCCATCCAAGAACATTAGATAAATAACCGTGACCCAGGTCCAGCTGCTCACAGGAAGCCCTGTTCAGGCAGCCAGTGTGGGAGTGGGAGAGCAGGCTGCTTTGATGCATGTGGCTGGGGTACCCGTGGTGGTGGCATCCAGAGCTCGGTGTGACCGCTCCAGGCTCCGCAGGCTCTGAGTGTGACCTTGGGCTGCAGGTCAAGACTTAGCCTTAGCTTCCTCTTGGCCTCTCCTTCCCCAGAGCTCACAATTGTTCGCTTGGAGACCCTCATCTTCTCACTGCCTGAGGGATCTCAGTGACTTGAGCAGTACAGGCAGCCACTCTGAGACTCTGCTGGCTAGAGATGCCCTGCCCAGCTTCGCTTCACTGTCTACGGCAGAGTGGAGTCCTTGCTTATGGTCAAGATGTCCTCTGTGCCCGTGACACATCGTTCCTCCATCTTTGGGCACTAGATCACCTTTATCCTTTCTGCTCATTGAGATCCATATGGCCACTAAAGTCTATTTTTCTTCCTTCCTTCCTTCCTTCCTTCCTTCCTTCCTCCCTCCCTTCCTTCCTTCCTCCCTCCCTCCCTCCCTCCCTCCCTCCCTCCCTCCCTCCCTCCCTCCCTCTCTCTCTCTCCTTCTTTCTTTCTTTCTTTCTTTCTTTCTTTCTTTCTTTCTTTCCCTTTCTCTCTCTCTTTCTCTCTCTCTCTCTCTCTTTCTTTCTTTTTTTGGTTTTTCGAGACAGGGTTTCTCTGTATAGCCCTGGCTGTCCTGGAACTCACTCTATAGACCAGGCTGGCCTCGAACTCAGAAATCCTTCTGTCTCTGCCTCCCAAGTGCTGGTATTAAAGGCGTGCGCCACCACTGCTGGGCTAAAGTCTATTTTTCAACTCTTCCACTGCTCCGCCCCACCCCAGGGCAGGCTCCCATCTGCCTCTCCATCTCTCACATATAGTTTAATCTCCAGCCTCCTCTGTGCCTTCACCTCCTTCTCACTCCCACCTTTCTAGACATTTTCCACCTTGTCTCTGAGAGAGTGATTTCAGATCATGCTTCCTCCCCACTAAACACTCTACTGCAACCAGAATAAGTCTTGCGTCTTTGTCTGACTGCCCCCCTTCTAGGACCAACATAGCACCTGCTCTAGATGCCACCGTACAGCCACCACCCTAAGCGCCCTCCCCTTTCCCTGCTTCAATGCTTGTCAGAGTCCCTCCGGCATTCAGATGTCACCTCCTCTCTGGAGATTTGTCTGACTCCCCCATGCACCCAGGGAGCAGGGCCCTGGTCTCCTCTAAGTCCTGTGACCCACTTGGCGGTGGGTTGCCAGCCTGCGTGGCCGTAGCAGCTGGACTGCGCTTTCCCCACCTCGGAGTTTCAGGCGTCTGGAATACGGGCTTGGAAGGATGTGGGCACATGGTTGAGTGTTTGTTGACACAGAGTTCTGCACACTCTGCGTTTGCTACCCTCCTTGGAATGGTTGCTGTGTGATTGTTAGGCAGCACATTGGCTATCAGACGAAAAGTCGGTTGTGGTCAGGTCTAGGAGTTCCCTGTGGCCGAATCGTTCTGAGGCTATCGATGGGATATAAATCAGCAGAGGCTGGGGCCGCCTGGAAACGGCTGGCGGTATCTGCTCCAAGTCCACTGATGCTATCCAGATGTGGGCTGCTGTGCTGAAGCGTGTTGCTGGTAATTAAACTGACAAGAGTTCCAAGGTAGATGAGGCCAGCAGACTTGGGCAGGTCACCCTTCTCTGTGGCCCCCATCTCGCCTCAGAGGCTCAGCTAGCTTATCAAATTCAAGTGAGTGGTGGAAGGCTCCACCCCCGGCAACTGTCCTGATGCAGAATATACTTGCAGATTCAGCAGAGCTTTGAGCCTACTACTTAGGGTGGGAATGCTCCCTTGGGGTGCTGGGAAGTCTATTCCCACCTCAGAATGGAATGCAGGAGACTTCTAGGTGGGTAGCATGCTCTCTTGTGGAAGCTGAAAGCCTTGAAGTGTTAGGGAGCTAGGGGCCAATCCAAGGCCAGCCACTGCAGAGGGATCCTCATAGTCTGTTTCTGAGTAAATGTAGTCTGTCACTCCATGACTGGATGGCTCTTCTTTCTAGCACATCATGCTCACTGCTGAGACAGCTGCATAGCTCACAATCGTGCACACAAACCAGCTTGTGCAGGCCCACTAGGGGAATGCCCACCACCACCGAAGGCCCCTGCCAGAGCCAGGCACTTAGAAAGATGGAGAAAGATGGGACCCAGCTGTTGCTCTCACACAACTCATTTGCCAGGCTAGGTGGTGGGCTATGCCTCGGGGACAACTTCCCTAAGGGAGATGCCTCATGCTGCATAGAAACCCATGGCATGGGGTTACAGCTTCTACATGTGGAGATCACAGAAGGCTTTACTTGAGCGTGGGCTCGAGTGGCGACAGCTTAGGCATGTTACGAGGACAGGTATGGATTTGCTGCGTGAACATTTAGAAACAAGACAGAGAAGCAAGTAATTCTGGACAGACTCATCACGTCTAGAGCTTTCAATTCATGAAACACATAGTGAGAAATGAAGATCGTAGGGCTATGGCAGTGGGGCAAGGGAGAGGAATTCTAAGGCCTGAAAAGGGAGGTAAGGCTCTGTCTTGGTGCTTTTGTCTGTCTGTCTGTCTGTGTGTGTGTGTGTGTGTGTGCCTGTCTGCCTGTCTGTCTGTCTGTCTGTCTGTCTGTCTGTCTCTCTCTCTCTCTCTGTGTGTGTGTGCGTGCGTGTGTGTGTGTGTGTGTCTGTCTGTCTGTCTGTCTGTCTGTCTCTCTCTCTCTCTCTGTGTGTGTGTGTGTGTGTGTGTCTGTCTGTCTGTCTCTCTCTCTCTGTGTGCGTGTGTGCCTGCCTGCCTGCCTGCCTGCCTGCCTGCCT
>NW_022196911.1:46507392-46521454 GCF_008632895.1 Mastomys coucha | reverse complement strand
TGTGTGTGTGTGTCTGTCTGTCTCTCTCTCTCTCTCTCTCTCTGTGTGCGTGTGTGTGTGTGTGTGTGTGTGTGTCTGTCTGTCTGTCTGTCTGTCTCTCTCTCTCTGTGTGTGTGCATGTGTGTGTGTGTGTGTCTGTCTCTCTCTCTCTGTGTGTGTGCATGTGTGTGTGTGTGTGTCTGTCTGTCTCTCTGTGTGTGTGCGTGTGTGTGTGTGTGTGTGTGTGTGTGTGTGTGTGTGTCCTTTCCTATGCAGATGTATTTGGAGACCAGACATCAGGATGCCCCCCATCACTCTTCCCCTTATGTTTTGAGACAGAGTCTCTCACGGAGCCTGGAGCTTGCCATGCATTTTGGCCAACCCCAGGTGGCACATGAGCTTTGGGATCAGCCTGTCTCCACCAGCCCTTCATCACTGTGTGACTTAAGTGACCAACAGGATCTTCAAAAGTGACAGTTAACAGAACCAGAGAGTGGAACTGTGGGTGTCAGAGGCAGGGAACAGCTAGTCAAAAGACACAAAATTTCAGTAAGGGAAGTAAACTCAAGAGATAGATATAGGGCTGGAGAGATGGCTCAGCAGTTAAGAGTACTGACTGCTCTTCCGAAGGTCCTGAGTTCAAATCCCAGCAGCCACATGGTGGCTCACAACCATCTGTAATGATATCTGATGCCCTCTTCTGGAGTGTCTGAAAACAGCTACAGTGTACTTACATAGAATAAATAAATAAATCTTTTAAAAAAAAGAGATAGATACAACAGGGTTTAATTACAATGTTCTGGCCATAACCATATGCTGCATGCCAGGTGGCAGATATGCTAATGAGCTGGGTTCAGCTACTTTATACAGTAAACATATACAAAATGCCATAGTACATATAATTTACATTTGTCAGATAAAAATAAAATGCACAGGTAGGGGAGCTATAACTTAGCCAGGAAAGTGCTTGCTATGCAAGTGTGAGGAACCAGGTTCCCTTCCCAAGGGCTCAGGTAAAGAAGCTGGGTGTGGTGGCCTGCTCTTGTAACCCCAGCACCGAGGAGGTGGAGGCAGGGGGATCTCTCTAGTTCACTCACCAGCCAGCCTAGCCTACCTGGCAAGTTCCAGGCCAGGAGAAGCTGTCTTAAAACAACAAAGTGGGTGGCCTCTGAGGAAGGACGGTTGTCTTCTGGCTACCATATGCATATGCACATACATGTATGTGCACCTGTACACACATGAGCACATACTCATCCCCTCATGCCTCGCATACACTAAATAAAAATCAAGCAAGTAGGCAAAGCCCAGAACTGGGTATATTTCCTGTCATCCACCCTAGTGAGGCTACCTCCACAGGAGCAGTGGAAGCCAGTGTTGTCACATGGTACCACGTGACCAAGCAAGCTGCTCCAGACAGCCTGGAGCAGAGAGGGCTGGTGGCTCTTACATATCAGGCAGGCCAGGAACCTTATATTTAGGTACCTGTCTCTCCATATTCCAAATGGCTGCACCAGTGTGTCTCCAGGTAGCATACAGCACTACCAACCAAGACAGGTGCTGGCAGCCACTGTGACAGGCCAGGAGGGTGCAAACAGGATCACATTCAGGTGACTGAGGTGTATCACTTTAAAAATCTTTCTCTTCGGAGACAACGGAGCAGTGGGCTCAGCTGTTGGAGAGGTCAGCTGGGAGCTGTTTTCCTAGCTACAAAGGGTGGGTCGGGTGGGCTTCTAGGAGTTCAGTCCCAGTCCATCTCTAAACACTGGGTGCTTAGAGACAGGGCCACAGCTTCCCCCGAGTCCCTGTTCCAGTTTGACTATAGAATACAGCCCATGTGCTCAAACACTTGGTTCCCAGTTGGTGGTGCCATCTTGGGATGTTTTGGAGCCTTTGGGAATTGAAATCTAACTGAAGGAAGAGGTCAATAAGGGCAAGCCATGAGATTTTACAGCTCTTCTCACTTCCTGTCTACTCTCCGCTTCCTGATTGTGGACACAATGTGACTGGCTGCATCACGTTCCTATCATCCTGCTTCCTCCACCACGATGGACAATATCCATTCTTAAACCCAGAGTGACAGCGAACCCCCACTTCTCGCTTCTAAGTTGCTTTTTTAAAAAAGTTTATTTATTATATGTAAGTCCACTGTAGCCATCTTCAGATTCACCAGAAGAGAGAAGAGGGCATCAGATCTCATTATGGATGGTTGTGAGCCACCATGTGGTTGCTGGGATTTGAACTCAGGACCTTCAGCAGAGCAGTCAGTGCTCTTAACCACTGAGCCATCTCTCCAGCTCTCTAAGTTGCTTTTTGTTGGGTATTTGCCACAGCAACAAGAAGAGTTACCAACACAGGGAGGATCCCAATTTAGTGGTTCCCGGATGGGGGTGTGTTCTTTTTTTTTTGTTTGTTTGTTTTTTTGAGACAGAGTTTCTCTGTGAGGCCCTGGCTGTCCTGGAACTCACTCTGTAGACCAGGCTGGCCTCGAACTCAGAAATCCACCTGTCTCTGACTCCCAAGTGCTGGGATCAAAGGCATGCGCCACCACTGCCCGGCAAGGGGGGGTTGGGGTTGTGTTCTTCTAACGTGGAGATTTTGTCTACTTTATTCACCCGGCTGGGCCTCCCTGTCTTCTCAACACAGATCTTGACCCCATGTGCCTGAGAGTCTGAGGATATATTACCAAGCATCAATTTCATGGCTGTTGCCAGTAAAATTAACCCTTTCCATGCAGCTCATTATAGCTCTGCAGTCTGGTACACTGGTGGTAGAGGAGTTTAGGAAAAATAAAAAGACAAAAGTGGCCGAGCAGTGGACAGGAATCATGGCCATTTTTAGACCTGGTGCTGTGTCATGCTAGCCGCCAGCCCACAGATGTGTTAGGTCTGGCCTGCAGTGGGTTTTTGCAACATATGAATGGGTAGCCCTAAGAGGTTAAAAAGCAGGTCACTTTATTCACAACTCTGAACTTCTGAACTTTAAAGAAATGATGTAATGACAGAGGGGGCTAAGGGGAGAGGAGTTTTTGGGGAGCACTTCTGAGGAGCACTGGTGGAGGGAGGAATTGGGGAGCACTGCTGAAGAGAAGCTCGAGAGCACTATTGGGGAGTAGTGCTGGGGAGCACTGCTGGAGGGAAGTACTGGCCTCTGCTGTGGACCCTGCCTCTCTGCCAGGCATGGACCCCATAACTTATCTCATAGGGTTCTGTTCCTCATTACAGCTTTTAGACAAAGAGCTGAAGTTGTTGCTGGAGTTTTGGCCCTGGCTTATTAAACAGAAATTGATGGCCAAGAGGAAATGAAGAAAGAGGGCAAAGGAGACTGGATAGGGCTGCAATATTAGAGCCTTATGTATGGGGGTGTGTGTCAGAGCAGCAGAGCTCCATTCCTAAGAGAGACAGACTGAAATGGCAAGGGGAACTTGGCCTAAGGGTCATAGGAGACCCTGAGAACAGGTGGTTAGCTCTGACTACCTGTCCTTCCAACTGGGAGGGAACCCCTGGGGGCAGTGCCTGCAGTGCCACCTGTCCCTACACAGCCCAGGATGGCCAGTTTACCCAACATTCACAGTAGCTCAAGCCGTCTCCTCAGAAGCCTCCGGGCCAGCGCTAATCACAAGTGGAGGGACTTACAGCCCTCCCTCTCACACCCTCCTGTGCTGTGACGGGAATGTGGAAAGATGTGTCACTTTAGAGAACAACTAACCATGGAGTCTGTGTGACTCAGAGATTCCACTCCCTGACCAACCGGAACTCAAATAACCAATTAACCCAGATAAGCAGTCACTCATAATCTAATAACTGAAAAGAAACAAAACATTAAAGGGAAAAACTCTTATGCATGAACGTTCACAGTAGTTTTAGAGTGGTCAGAAGGCCGATACTATCCAAATGCCTGCAAACGTAATGAATAACAAGAGATGGCATAACCCCACAGTGGAATACTATTCACCCACCAAAAAGAACAGAGCACTGACACAGGCCACGACAGGGGAGAAGGCCAGATGCTCTGTGTCACTTGTGTGACATGTCCAGAGAGAAAGACTTATAGAGACAGAAAGTAGAGCGGGGGAGGCGCCAGGAGGTGGAGCTGATGGAGGGAAGGGGGTGCTAACGTAAGGGTCTAGGGTTCTGGGAGGTAACAGTGTTCTAAAGTTGACTGTGGCAATGGTGTGGTATCTGTGATTATATCAAAAGTACGGAATCGTCTGTCTCCAATGGAGGAGTCGAGGACGTGAGAACTCAGTCTGCTTTCAAAATAACTAAGTTGCTGGGCTGGCTAGATGGTTCGGTAGGCAAAGGCGATTGCTTCAGAAGCCTGACAGCCTGAGTTTGATTCCCAGGATCCACATCGTGGATGGAGAAACAAAAAAGCTGTTCTCTTAAGCTCCACATGTGTGTTAGGGTACACACATGTCCCCGAGCCCACCACAGACACATAGACACACACAGACACACACACATACACACACACACACACAAACACAGACCCCGAGCCCACCACAGACACACAGACACACACACAGACACACACACACAAACACAGACCCCGAGCCCACCACAGACACACAGACACACAGACAGACACACACATACACACACACACACACACACACTCTAATAATAATGATAAATAAAGCATTAAAAGTACTTAGAAAACTTCCCATTGTCAAGGTTAGGAATGTGGTTTAGTTGGCAAAGTGCTTGCTCAGCATGCTCAAAGACCTGGGTTCAATCTCCAGCTTTGCCTAATCCTGTGTAGCAGTGCTCATGTGCAGTCCCAGCACCCTGGAGGTACAGTGGGAAGGTTGCCACAAGTTCAAGGCCAGCCTAATCTACCTAGCAAGTTCTAGATTAGGCAGGGCTATATAGTGTCTCAAAAAACAAAACAAAATCCTAAGCAACCAACCAACCAACCAACCAACCAAAAATGCAGTTTTTTTAATGTAGAGTAAAAAGCATAGAAACTCAGCCCTAGGCCCACCCTGGAGTGGGCTATTGGTGAAGTTTGAGACAAATTTGGAAAGAAATCAAATCAACATTGGTTGACTGAGCAGGAAGTGTGTCCCTCAAGGGCTTCCGACTGGCAATGGCGATGGGTCTGGAGTTACTCTTGATCCTGTCTTAACTGGTAGATCCCACTGACTCCACCTCCCCGTTTCACCCAGAACCTGCTGTCTTCACCTCTTGGGCTGGCACCTCTCCTGAGTTCTTCATTACCCACCCATTGCTGGTCAACACCATCCACCCACTCACTGTCTTTAACATGGATGTCCACTGACCATAGGAATTCTGGGCAGAGCCTGACCCTCTGCTTAAATTCCATAGTGATGCTGGGGCCCCTCCACACCCTCTGCTCACCCATTTACGGCATGTCCTGGCTTTTTTCATACCTGCCTTGCCAACTTCAGTCACACCGAGCAAACCGCAGTCAGCACCTTAGCTAGTAGTCTTGCCTGCGCTATCTCACCTAAGCAGGGCCGAGCCCTTAATGCACAGGTCTTTGAGGATATATTTCACACCCAAATAACAGCATACTATTTTGTCCCCACCCCGTGGCCTCACACCTGACACAACAAAAGCAAACCTTAAGAGAAACAGGAAAGAAAAAAGGGAAGAGACTTAGGAGCACCAAGAAAAAGAACAAAATTCAGACAAGATTCAAGTGGAGTGTGAACTGAGGAGACAGATAACCCAGTCAGCAAACATGGCTGCCCCACGGGACAGGAGCCACAGCCTCCTCACACTAGGTATATGCGAACTTCAACAGCATCTCCTCCCATAGCCAGCCACAGACATATTTTTTACTTCTAAGAAGAAACCCTTCAGCTTTCTAGAAGAGTGATTGTAAAACAAGCCCAGCCAGTTAGAAGCCTCAAGGTTGGGTTGGAAAAAGAAATCTCTCTCTCTTCTTTCCCTCGCTCTCTCTCTTTCTCTCTTTCTCTCTCCCTCCCTCCCTCCCTCCCTCTCTCCCTCCCTTCCTTTTCTTTCAAGAACTTCAAGAACTGCTGTGGTGCCTCTGTGTGTGTGTGTGTGTGTGTGTGTGTGTGTGTGTGTGTGTGTGTGTGTATGTCTGAGTGCACATGCACATGCAAGACCAGATGTCGACCTTGGGCATCTTCCACAACCCCTCTCCTATTTTCTGAAACAAGCTCTCTTACTGAATCCATAGCTCATGGCTTTGGCTAGCCTGGCTGACCATGAGCCTTCCCAGCACTGTGGGTGCTGCCACGCCTGGCTTTTAATGTGTGCTAGGGCAGGGGTCTGAACTCAGGTTGTCAAGCTTGCATGGTGAACACTCTTCAACCTGAGCCACCTCCCCAGCCAGCAAGAAACTACCGTTCTTAACAATGATAGCAGCGATCACCAGACTCATGGTCCTATGCACAGAGTCAAGCGACTACTGTGTCTTCAGTGCCCTGATCCACCATGGAAGCTCAGCCCCACCACGGAATCAATCCACCTGGTCCTTTCCTCATAAACCATTTTTCATGAGGTGTCAGCTCTTCAGCCTTGACATGAAACGAAGCCTCAGGAAATCCCAGAGATGTTCGCTCGGGTCATAAAGGAGGCCACAACTTTCAAAGGATGGTTTTGCTTGCTCCCCAGAGCCCGTGGCATTATGCAGACCATATGTTCAGTTCTATAAGAAGCCCTTCCCTGGGCTGAGTGACCCTAGACTGGGGAAGAAGGCTGTTCATGGCAATCATCCCTCTGCAGGGCCCACATGGCTTTACCTCCCTCCTGAGCAGGTTCTGCAGATTGCCTCCATAGCCAGGGTTTGCAGATGGGGGACTGAGGCTCAGAGAGGGCAGAACATGGCGGGGAGGGGTCACAGTCATGTGTGTCTGATTTCTGAGCTGGGAGCAAATGTACTGCACCAGAGTGGACACTTACTGGGGTGCTGAGTGGGCCTGCTCTGTGGCCATCTGACAATCATTCAGATCCATGTACCTCTGCAAGAACATTCTAGAACCATCAGAAGTTTAGAAACTCCCTCTACCATGAAATAATTGTGCCTCACTCCAAAGTAGTATACAACTTTTCAACAAAAAACTTATAAAAGTCTGTTAGGAGGAGGAGACTGGTTAGACAGGTATATAAAACATTTTTCCACTTTTCACTTTCGTAAAATACCTGAAGCTGGACACTATACAAAACAAGTTTCTTTTTTCTTCTCTTTTCTTTTCTTTTCTTCTCTCTCTCTCTTTTTAAAGTTCAACATACATTTTTGGAGACAGGGTCTCATGATGTAGCCCAGGATGACATCAATCTAACTGCTGAGCCTCCTTCCTCCACCTCCTGAGAGCTGGGAGTATACCCTTTGCCTGCTACATGGCTTTCCTGCCTGTACGATGGGCTGTACCCTCAAATCATAAGTCCAGACAGAACCTCTCTGTTTCCAGCTACTTTTGGTCAGGTACTTTGTTACAGCCACTGGTACAGGGGCTTCGCACCAGTGAGTCACAGCTCGCTGACAGCCATGGAGCATGTTACAGTCACTGATACAGGAGCTTTGCACCAGTGGGTCACAGCTCGCTGACAGCCATGGAGCATGGGTCTTGACATCTTCTTCCTGTTTGTACTCAGGCACATAGCCTTCTCTGCCTGGAAGCCATGATGTTCTTCCAAACCCTTCTCCTGAGAGGACAGGGGTGCCCCGAATTTCAGTGAGTTGTACAGATGAGGATTTAGGGAAGGAAATAGATACATGCCTCCTCAGACACCACCCCTTCTCCCTGCTACATGTCCACATGTTTCTGAAGTCACGTGTCCCAAATGGAAGCATTGGTATTAGGTCCTGACCCAGTCTCCTTGGCTCTTCCTTCTCCTAGGACGCAAACCCCTGCTGCCTTGACTTCCGGCGGTGGTGGGTTGTACCTGGATCTGTGAGCCAAGATATACCTTCCTTTTATAGGCTGCTTCTGTCAGGGCGTTTAACCACAGGAGTAGGAAAGTGGTGAAGGAGCAGGAAGTAACCCTGATGTTACTGAGCTCAGCAAGAGAGTTCTGCCCGCTTCAGCCTAGACAACACACGGGTCTCTCTAGACTCACAACAAGCCTGACATCTTTGAGGAATAAAAATCCCCACATCCCAACCACCTCGTATCAAAGCCAAAGAAAGGACAGTACATAGAATGCACAATTCTATACAGGGGACAGCCACAGAAATAGAAGTTTTGGTTGCTGCAGTCACTATAATCTTTAGCCAACTGGGGCTTCGTGTGTGTGTGTGTGTGTGTGTGTGTGTGTGTGTGCACACGTGTGTGCGCGTGTGTGCGTGCATGTGTGTGTGTGCGCGTGTGTGTGACTGAGAATGGAGATGCATATGAATATGTATCCATGTGTGCATGTGCAAATGTGTGTGTGTGTATGTGAGATACGTGTATTATCATTATTAAAAGAACAATGTGTTATCCCAGAAAACTTTAAGACGTAGACTCCCTAGAATTAAATCCACTTAACACAAATATTTCCATTCTGAGGCATGTGCTTTGGGGTACAGATGGATGGATGATATGTGATAAAGTGGGGATCTGCTTTTCCACCTAAGCTCCATACTTGCAGAGCTTGCTGGGACCTGGGTACCTGTGCTCCACGAGAGGGGTGCATGGGTAGCCCCTGTCACCCTTGCCTCATCAGCAGAAAAATGTGAGGCCACTGATGTCCCCAGGAGCAGAAAATGCTGTGTTAGAAGGTAGCAGGACACGCTTTCTGTGGCTGGGGATGAGACAGTCTCCTTTTACTGTGACAGATGACAACAACTGCATCCTACTGAGTGGCTCTGCTATTTTATTATAAAATGCATAGATGGGCTTGGGATATGGCTCAGATGGTAAACTCTCACCTTGTATGCATAAAGTGCTGGCTTGATTCCTAGTGCCACATAACCTAGACACTGTGGCACACCTGTAGTCCCAGAATTTGGGATGTGGAAGCAGAAGTTCTGGGTCATCCTAGGCCATGTAGGGAGCTTGAAGCTAGCCTGGGCTACATGAGACCCTGTTTCAAAACAAACAAACAACAAACAAACAAACACCAACCAACCCAAACCTCCAGAGAATAAACAAAACACCAGGCACAGCAAACATCGTATTTAACCCCACAGATGCCAGCTTGGGCCTTCACCTTTAGCGGTGACCTCTTCAGCACTTCTGTTTGTCACTGCAGCTTCTCCTCACCATTTCTGAAACCCGCACCTACCTTCCAGCCACTCTGCTCTACTTCCTTTCTCCATCTTGGTGCCGAGGGCTCCCATTGACTCTGCCCAAGAGCGTCTGTGGCTTCCTGTGTACAGACAGTCCACAGAAAGGCTGTCCTTTTTCAGTCTGGCGATGGAGACCCTACTCTCCAGGTCTGCCCAGACCTCCACTTCTCTGCCTTGCCTCCTTTTACAAACCCTTCAGGTTTCCAGCTTGGAGTGGGTCACAGGATGTATATCTACAGTCACAGATACTCAGAAGCCTGTGGCAGTCCAGGAGTTCAAGGATAGCCTGGTACGATGATTTGAATGAGAAAGGCCTCCATAGGCTCATATTTGAACACTTGGCCCTCCATTAGTGGAACTGTTTAGGAAGGATTAGAAGGTTCTCCTTTTCCCTCCCCCTCCTCTTCTCCCTCTCCCCTCATCCCTTTCCCTCCCTCCCCCTGCTCCTGCCTACTGATCAAGATATAAGATCTTAGCTAGTGCTCCAGTGCCATGCCTGCCTGCCTGCCACCATGCTCCCCGCCTCTGAAGTTGTAAGCAAGTCCCAAATTAAATGCTTTCTTTTACAAGTTGTCTTGGCCATGGTGTCTTATCACACAACAGTACGACACCAGAGCGACCTCATTCCTGCACCGCCCCCCCGAAAAAAAAATCAACCAGCCAACTAACCAGTTAACCCAATCAAAATTACTTAGAGTGTGTCAGTGAATGAACAGACACGTGAATGAACTGGTTCTCACCGGCAGTGTGGGACTGTCCCAGCTTGAAGCTATCTACACTACAGCATCACAGCAGCTGCCCATGCTTGTCAACTGCCTTTGACAGGTAGGGAGGAAGAGGGTCCTTGCAGGGCTTCAGGCACCTTGAAGCAAGAGAAGGCTAGAATATAGGGGCTGGGGGTGTAGCTCTGTGGGCGAATGCTCAGCCTAGCATCAGCCATAAATTATAAAGAAATGAAGGAAAGGGGCTGTGAGCCATCTGCCCGCCATGCCTAAAACCATATAGCTGGGGAAGCATCCACAAAGAGCAGAAGCTGAGGAGTGGGAGTAGGGCTGCCAAGACCTTGCTATGGTTGCCCAGCAACCCTGTCCTTCACTGTCCCCCTGTCACCCTCTGGAGCCTCCTGTCACTGCTGTGCAGAGCAGCCCGCCTCAAATTCAGCTGTTCCCAGTTTGGATGCCTTTGTAGATGAAGCCAGAGAGCCCTCAGTCAACCATGGCAACTCCTTGCCCACAGCAGACCTGCTTAGGATGAGGGTGCTCCACAAGACTGTGAGTCGGGGAGTCCATCGGATAGCCTGCAGCATGGTGAGGTGACTCGTTCAAACGGTCCACTAAGATTTAATAAAAATAAGCTATCTGGAGATAGAGGAAGACACTTGAGAACAACCTCTGCTCTCTACATATATGCACACGGGCACATGGAGTCCCTTACACACACACACACACACACACACACACACACACACACGCACACGCACACGCACACACACACACACACACATACACACCAGGATGGGGGTTATAGTTTGGCTAGTAGAATGCTCGCCTAACATGTTCCAGGCCTTGGGTTCCATTCCCAACATAGCAGAAACTGGGCACGATGGCACACGCCTGAAATCTTAGTACTCAGGAATGGAGGCAGGACAATCCTAAGTTCAGGGTCATCTGTGGCTATGTGTATAGTTTCAAGTCATCCTGTGCTATATGAGACCCTATCTCAAAAAAAAAAATTAAAATGCTCCATAGAAAAATTCAAGAAGTATTTTTGATGTCAGCTTTAATAATCCCACCGGAGTCTCGTTTTCCTATTCTGTTTAAGACTGAGGAGTAGGGGGCCATGGGGTGTGTTGGGCCTAATCTCTTGTTTCCCTGGGTGTTGAAAAGTGAGAACAGGCAGGCTGGGTCCTGCTGGAGCTGTGTTCTCACTTTAAGTGTGTGTTGGCAGTAAGAAGCCCTGTAACTCCTCTTTCCAGCTCCTCAGAGAAACCCAGGGGAACTAAGCCGCTGACAGCTTGAGAGGAGGCAGCTCCAGGCTGCGGCCTCAGCCAATCCTGGACCAGCAGCCTTCCCACCTTGCCCTCTCCTCTCCACTCTTTGTGGCCCATGCTTCCCCGCTGCCCCCACCCCACTGCTGGCCACCTCCTTTACTTTCAGGTAAATGCTGAGGTGGTTCTCCGGTGACTTAGCTAGTGGCCAGGTCATCCAGGGAGTCTTCCTGTCTCTGTCTAGCTCAGCCATCCCATTTCAATTTCCTAGGGCTCCCTATGACCTGAAATCTGTGCCTCAACTTCCCTGCACATGAAGACTATGGCTGGTTAAGGGACGTTCAGGTGGTCAGAGTCAAAAGGTGCCCGTCAGCAGGATTGCTGGATCGGATGGCAGGTCTTTTATAAGTAAAATTATTTGTGTGTGTGTGGGGGGGGCATGCAAGGTGTTCTACAACCTGTGAGAGTAAATTTTCTCTTTTAACCATGTGGGTTCTGAGGATAGGATCCAGGCCTTGGCCGCAAGTTTTTATACACTGAGCCCTCTCCTCAGCCCCAGTTATATTGTAAAAGAAAATTTTGAGGACTTTTGTATCATTCTCTATAATGACTGTACCATGAAATCAGCATATTGAAAGAAACTTCCGGGCTGGAGAGATGGCTCAGCAGTTAAGAGCACTGACTGCTCTTCCAGAGGTCCTGAGTTCAATTCCCAACAACCCACAAGGTAGCTCACAACCATATGTAATGGGATCTAGTGCCCTCTTTTGGTGTGTCTGAGGAGAGCAATGGTGTACTCATATAAAATAAATAGATAAATAAATAAATAAATCTTAAAAAAAATAAAGGAAATCTCAATATCCTTTATTACTATTCATAAGAGCCAAGGTATGGAAACAACTTAACTGTCTAGCAATCGATGAGCGAATGTAGAAAATGTGGTCTAAAGAGCCAGCAGAATACCCCTCAGCCCCGAGAAGGTAAAATTCTGTCATTTGCAAAAATATACACAGATGTGCAGGGCACAGTGTTAAGTGCACCATGCCAGGCTCAGTCAGGGGAGTCCTGAGGGACTGAGCTCACTGTGGAACCTCCACAAGCTGATGATATGAGGGAAGTGGAGACTAGAACCATGATGACCAGAAGCTGAGAGGGTAGAGGGGTGGGAGAGATAGGGAAAGGCTGACAGGGGTGGGGTGGGGGAGTGGGGGGTGGGGGACACATTTAGTCAGAGAGTAGGAGGAGGAGGCCTAGAGTTCTGCTGCACAGCAGGGGTCCACAGCTAGCAGTGATTCACTGGAGCACAGTCTGGTGGGGTGGGGGTGGGGATGGGAGTGGGTGGGCAGACTGCTGGGAAAGTCCATCTTCTGCATAGGATGTGGTCACTGCTCTCACGAGCTCATTGCAGCTGCAGTGACCCACACTAGACTCACACAGGGTCTGGCCAACAAGAACAGTCAAAGTTCTAGCAGGCAGCACTAACGGGACTGGGGGTGGGTGGGAAGGGGGACAGAACTAAAGGGAAAGTGGGTACTTGTGGGCCCTGGGGCATGGGTGGGAGAGTCGACAAGTATACGATCAAGATACATTGTTTACATGTACAACATTGTATATATGTATACAAAAAAACCAACATATTTCACGCATTAAAACAGCTAGAGGCCATTTGGACTGCCACAAAAACAATACACTGGATATGCCAATTACCTTGTTTTTAATCTTTACAGAATGTTTACATTGTACCCCACAAGGCTGGATTGACTATTATGTGTCAGTTAAAAACGACACTTTACCGGGCTGAGGATGTAGCAGAGTTGGTAGTTTGCCTAACGTGGAGGAAACTGGGTTTTAGACCCAGCACCCCAAGACCAGGTTGTGTCAGTGCACACCTATAATCTCAGCACTCAGGAGGACCAGAAATTCTAGGTCATCCCTAGCTATATAACAAGTCCAGGGACACCCACTCCAAAAAAAGAAAAGTACTGTAGAGGAGCAGGCATTAACTGGGACTGTCCCAGTGGGACAGGGGGCCACTTCAGCTATAAGCAGCTAAGGAAGACAGTGAGGATGAGGAGCATCAGGCATGGGAGGAGTTGCCTGCCTGTATGTACCATGCTGGGGTTACCTGAGGCCAGGTCATTGTAGCCACTGTCTTTCATTGGCAAGATCCCCCAAACCTATCTGTTCCAATGTGGGTACCAGTGTGCATCTTTAGAGGTGTGGAAAGCCTTTTGTGGATGATGCTGAGCAATTAGATACTTCTTTGCAGAAGAACGAGGCTGTACACCCGCCTTCCGCTAAACGCAGACATTTACTTGAAATGGGACAAATCAAAAAAAGAAACAAAGGGCAAGAATCCAGCAAAGATCTACGTTTAAGCGTTAAAAGTCGGGGTTGGGATTATGGCTCAGGGGAAGAGTGTTCTCCTAGCATGCACAAGGTCCAGGGTTAGATCCTCAGCATTGCTGACATTAAACAAACGACTAAAGGTTAAGATGACTATGCTCGTCCAAGAAAGCATCGGACGAATCCGCATCATCTTGGGTTGGAGATGGTTTCTGAGGTAGGACACCAGAATAGAAATCAAAAGGCAGATGAGGGCAAACTGATGAGTTTGGGAGACAAGCTTTTCTGCACTGCTGTGAGGGTTAATATTCAACCGGATTGGGCATGCTGGTGAGGGATTATCTAGACTGGGCTAACTGAGGTGGGAAGACCCACTCTGTAATTTGGTGGTAGTGTGGGATGGGATCCTAGAATGCATAGTAAGGAGAACACTGGCAGAGCATCAGGGTTCTCCTCTCTCTCCTCTCTCTCTCCATCTCTCTCTCTCTCTCTCTCTCTCCCTCCCTCTCCCTCTCTCTCCCTCTCCCTTTCTCTCTCTCTCTC
>NW_022196911.1:46504592-46507124 GCF_008632895.1 Mastomys coucha | reverse complement strand
CTCTGCTTGCTGGCTAAATGCAACATGAGCAGCTGCCTCGAGCCCTAGCTACTAGGACCTCTTCACCATAATGGACTGTATCCTCAAACTATAAGCCAAAATAAACCCTTTGTCCCTTCAGTTGCTTATATCAGATCTTTGGTTCCAGCAACCGGAAGAGAAGCTAAGATGGCCGACAATGCAATTGTGCAGGGGCCATGGCTTTGGAGGCAGCCCCAGTTCCACTAATAGTTAAATGCAGACTAACACGTGACCTAGCCTGCCTACTCTTAAGTATCCACTTATGAGGAATAAGACAAAACCTGCCCCTAGATGCCCCCAACAACATTTACAAACACAGAAACAGTTCAGATGCCCATCAACTGACCGATGGAGAAATAAGACCCGACAAATCCACAGAGCAAAATATCTGACAATGAAAGGAACGAAGTCCTGATGTGTCATGGTGTGGAAGACCCTTGAAAGCATCGTGCCAGGAGGAAGAAGCCTGATGCAAGGAGATCCTGGGTTGCCTGGAATGTGTAGAATGCAGACTCAAGCAGAAAATACATCCATCTGTGGGTCCTAGGCTGGGGGGGGGGGTCTGAGGAGAAATATGGGTGAATGCTGATGGGGGTGTGGCTGAGGAATTGCCATAGAATTGATGGCAATGAAGACATACAATTCGGGGAATAAAAGCCACTGGATCTCTCGAAACTTCACAACTGATTACACCCTACCAAGGCTGTCCCACTCAAAACCAACCTCAATAGCCAAGGCCAGTGTTTGGGGGCATCTACTATGCCCCCGGGACCTACAGAGCATAGCTATCTTCTAGCTTCATATCAAGACAGTGGCTACCTTAGGCTTTTCTCCACAACATTAAAGAAACAGGACACACCACCCAAGAGTGTAAAAATCTACACTAAAACAGGAGCTCACCTAAACCCCACAGCATTGGGAGAAATGCCTGGTGACGGACTGTTGGGATGAGAGCAGGTTTCCATACTGGTGTAAATAGGCAATCTGCCTTCCTTCTGCAGGTCAAGGCCACAGGATGTGGGAGGACATGCTGGGTATCCTAGCTGCTGCCCACACAGGCAAGGAAAACAGCCTCTGCTAGGAAACCTGCTAGGGACTTCAGTGACAATCTTTGTGCCTCTGCATTGCTGGTGGGATTGCAAACTGGTACAACCACTCTGGAAATCAGTTTGGCGGTTCCTCCGGAAATTAGACATAGCTCTACCGGAGGACCCAGCCATACCACTACTGGGCATATATCCAAAAGATACTGCAACATGTAATAAGGACACATGCTCCACCATGTTCATAGCAGCCTTATTTATAATAGCCAGAACCTGGAAACAACCCAGATGTCCCTCAACAGAGGAGTGGATACAGAAATTGTGGTACATCTACACAATGGAGTACTACTCAGCTATTAAAAACAATAAATTTATGAAATTCTTAGGTAAATGGATGAATCTGGAGAATATCATCCTGAGTGAGGTAACCCAATCACAAAAGAACAAACACGGTATGCACTCTCTGATAAGTGGTTTGGGCCACACCTCTTTCCCTTTGACCCTTACACCAAATCACTCACCTGGCAAGCTGATGACCAGGAAGAGGTGGCACTGGTTGGGACTGCAACCAGTGTCCCCAGGGAGGGGTGGGTGGACAACAGGGTTTTGCTTCCTTCATTTGGATGGGATCTGGCATCCCGCGATTGCTCATTTGGCCTCTTCTAATTTATTTATAGAGGCTAGTATGAATGTTAATACTTTTTAGAAAGTTTTCTGTATAGGTTAGTTTGTTTTTTTGTTTTGTTTTGTTTTGTTTTTGTTTTTGTGGGGTGGGGGGAGACCATTAAAGGGAGCTTCAGTTTTACAGAACAGATGCCATACTCCTTGAAACCTCTCACCTGTAAACATTGAATTTGAAACTTCTTTAGAGTAGAAAATTTCACATCTGACCTCACAAGATAATTTAAACACCCAAATTCCAGAAAACTAAAAAAATACGCTATTGCCATCAGGGTATATGTACAAGTTGCATATGAAACAGACATGAATTTCCTGTCTCAATATGTCAGGTCTGTTTCCCAAGGCATCTCATTATGTATGTATGGATATCCCCAAATCTGTAAAAACTATCTGAAATCTGAAGCATTGCTCATCCCAAGCATCTCAGATAAGGGATGGACAGTCAATCTCTATCAGCCAAGGAAGATGAATCTCAAACTCAATAGGGTGGCTTTGGCACTCTCCCTATCTGAAGTCAGGGCAGTGCCCGACAGACTGTCAGTGAAAATTACTATTAGTTTCATAGAGAAGTATCGTGACAGCCCAGGGTAGCCTGGAGGGTCTTGTTCCAGTTAGTGTCATTCCCCAGACACACACTAAATAAAGCAGGTTCCAGCCTACCTCATGACGGTGTCACACATGTGTGCCCAAGCTCTCACTGCCTCGAACCAGCCACCAGGACACACACACACACACACACACCTCCCTCCTGGAATAGCCACATATGTCACCTGAAGGTTGACAGTTC
>NW_022196911.1:46499741-46504471 GCF_008632895.1 Mastomys coucha | reverse complement strand
ATATGTCACCTGAAGGTTGACAGTTCAAGAACTAAAGCCACATTAGAGAAGGAGGACCAGGGAAGAGCGGAGGTGAAGTCATGTCCAGGGAGGAAATGAGAAACAAAAGAGATGCATGGTAAGATTGTGTCCGGAAAGCCCAGGCACGAGGAAACACTTGTAGAGACTCTGACCACAGCCCTGCTGATTCTAGTTGCTCCAGTCTGGAAGATCAGTTTCCAGTGCTTCAGCCCCTCAAACCTCCCTTCTGAGGGGCCCAGAGGAGTCAGACCTCCAGCAGGTATATGACCAGAAGCGTCTCCAAGTCAGCTCCTTGAGTGGGCCTAAGGAATTTGTCTCCAGCTGGGGTGTAGATCTGTGCCTGCCATGTCCATGCTCAAGAGCACACGGAAAGTTAGTCCTCAAATTTCTAATCAAGTGGCATTGGCAAGTGGGGACTTTAGGTGCAAGGGCCTGCGGGTGAGGGTGGCAGGTAAGGGTGGCAGGTGTTGGTGGCAGGCGAGTGTGGCAGATGAGTGTGGCAGGTGTTGGTGGCAGGCGAGGGTGGCAGGTGAGTGTGGCCAGTGAGTGTGGCAGGTGAGAGTGGCAGGTGAGGGTGGCAGGTGAGAGTGGCAAGAGAGAGTGGCAGGTGTTGGTGGCAGACAGGTGCAACACCAGTGATAATGGTATTAGGGGCTTTTAAGAAAGATTTACTTTACTTTTAATTTATGTATATTTGCATGTGTCTACATGTACATATGCCGTGTGTGTGTGTGTGTGTGTGTGTGTGTGTGTGTGTGTGTCTAAAATGGTCAGAAGAGGTGGTCAGCATCCCCCGGAGCTGTAAATACAAGAGGTCGTGGGCCCCCTGACATAGGTACTGGGAATTGAGCTTCGATCCTCTGGAAGAGCAGCAAGTGTTCTTAACCCCTGAATCATCTCTCCAGCCCCACCGTAGTGGACTTAGAAGAGGAACTGAACCCAAGTCTGTTCTGTCTCCCTGTACGATGTTCCCACCATGTGGTGAAACATCAGGAAAGTCCCACCAGAGGATTCAGTGGCCAGCTACAGGTCATACGTGTTTGCAACCTTGAAATACAACATTGTCATCTACAAAGTTCATGCTCAAGAACCATGCAATCGAGTTACTAAAACAAACAAAGAACAAACCAACCAACCAAACCAAACAAACTCCCCAAGAATATTTTATAATGCTCTAAAAGAATAGTTTTGTGTTGGGCTGCTGATTGGCTGTTGGTTTCTGTTAGCATTTTCCACCCTCGAGAGCTGTGAGCCAAGCAAACTCTAAATTATGCACTCTCAGGTATTTTGTTACAGCAACAGCAAACAGTCCGAGACAAAGGTTCAGGTAATTTCTCTGTCTGTACCAGACAGGAAGGCAGCCCAGGGCTCTGATACAGGCAAAGCACGGGCTCTTTATGTGTATGGTGCTCCATGAGGCAGACCCCATGTGGGCTTTCCCCAGGCATGAATGCCTAACCCAGAGCTTGGCACAGAACCTGTCAACCACAAGCCCTCAACTTCGGGCCACCCACAGCTGGAGGACACCTGCCCTTCCCCCAGGGACTGTGGAGATGGAGGTGGGCTCCCAGGAACCTTCTTTCAGCCTTTCTCAACATGCTCTGACTGATGAAAGTGTAGCTATAATACTTGTTTCTTTTATTCATTTATAAATTTATTTGCTCATTATTCCCAAAGTCACAATGGTCTGGTCTAGTCATGATGTCTGATACAGTTCATAGGGCCACCAGGACACCAGTAATAAACATGCATGTATGTATGTTTCTCTATTCTTTTTTTTTTTTTTTTTTTTTTTTTTTTTTTTTTTTTTTTTTGGTTTTTCGAGACAGGGTTTCTCTGTGTAGCTCTGGCTGTCCTGGAACTCACTCTGTAGACCAGGCTGGCCTCAAACTCAGAAATACGCCTGCCTCTGCCTCCCAAGTGTTTCTCTATTCTTAAAAAGTATCTTTTATTTAATGTGTATATGTGTGTGCCCGAGCTCTAATTACAAGCCCCACTGCCTGGCTCCTGTGGCCATCCCAACATGGAGGGCAGGCTTCTGTTGTCAAGGGGGAAACTGAGGTCCAGAGTCATGAAATGAGTCTTGAGATTACCAGCTGGACACAGTAGACCCAAATGACTTGGCTAGGGTCTTAGTCAAGGGTTGAGGGAGCGACAGAGCTGAAGTCTCTCTATAAGCCACCCCAGCTTCAAACGCCCATGCTCAGTGAGGCTCCCTGGCACCCTGGCCTCCAGCCGAAGGCAGATTGGCATGGAGTTCAAAGGTGCAGAACAGCTGAGCATCCATGGCTTCCCTGGGCTCTGCTGAGCAAATGTCAGAGATTCAGTGTTGAAGGCCACCTGTCATATGAGTGGTGGCTTCCTGGGACACAGTTTGTCCTGAATTGAATGGGCAACTTATCACACTCCACAGAGCCAGGCTGTGCACATAGAGTCCAAGAAGGGGTGGAGAGAGTTCTGTGCCAGCAGGAGACTGAGGGGCTCCACAAGGCCAATGCCTTCCAGCCCTAGCCTGGCTGTTGGTAAGATGGACCCTCAGGAAGAGACAGTAGCTGGAAACCCAGAATTCCCTGGGAAATGGGACTGGGAATCTTCAGCCTTCAGGGCAGTTGTAGCAATCAAACAGCAACCAAAGTGCCCAAAATAAAGGAACATTCAGCAAATGTCACCTCCCTCCTCTCCTAAGCTCTGTGTACACTGGGACCTCCTACCCTCCTTTTAAATTTACTTCATCATTTGTGTGTGAGTGTGTAAATGACCTCTATATTCCATGGCGTATGCATGGAGATCTGAGTTGGTTCCCTCCTCCCCCCGTACAAGAATGCTGGGGATTAGACTCGTTGGTTGCCAGGCTTGCCCTGCAAGTGACTTTACCATGGCACCATGGCAACCTTTTGCCTCCTAGGTATAATTGTAAGATGCCACTTTTGTGAGGAGCGGAGACCCAAGAGCAGTCATCCCTACACAGGCTGCCATTGTTGGCTCTCCCTAAGAGCCAAGTCCATCTCTTGGCTGAAGAAACAGGCTGTGATCCAGCTCTGCAGAGTCAGGGTGCTCAGAGCCAAAACATCTTCTGGGCTGGGGACACAACTCTGTACTTGAGGGTTCATAACAAGACAGAGTCATCACACCAGAGAAACAGTGACAGCTCTGTTAACCCCTTATAAAAACACCTCCCATGCTCCGTTAATAGCCACTGTCATCAGGCCACTGTCCTGGCCAGGCAGGCTCTGGGTGGCCGCTATCAATGCTCCTAATATTTCTCATGGCAGTGACACATGTTGCTATGTTGAAGGCTTATGTATTAAGGCTTAGTCCTTAGGGCTGCGCCTTGGGAAGCGGTGGTATAAAAGCATCAGAGGTGGAGGTGTGGGGTCTGGAGAGATGGTTCAGTGGTTAAAAGCACTCGCTGTTCTTCCAGAGGACCTGAGTTCAGTTCTTAGCTTCACACCACGTGACTTATAACATATAACTCCAGCTCCGGGGCATCTGACACCTTTTGCTGGTCTCTGTGGGCACATGCGCACACATGCACAGACATATACACATAGGCATAAATAAAAACAGAGATTTTAAAAAGAGGCAGGGCTTAGTGAGTGGGCAGTCGGAGGTGATGGGAAGGATGCCCTTGAATGGGATTATGGAGAAGAAGCAGTGGATGGTAGTTGGGTACAGAGGCCTGGAGGGCTGAGACTCTTGGGTTTCTGTGCTGAGGGAGGCAAAAGAGACACACCTAAAGCTTCCCAAAGGTGAGATGCTTTTGAAACTTGAAACCACCCCTGCTAGGGGAGGAGGCAGTATACAAAAACAGTGGAACCAACACTGCACTGAAACCCAAAGCATCCATGAGGGAGGGGGGCCGGAGGAAGCAGGGGCGGGCAACGCTGTGCAAACACATCTGAGCAAAAAGGACTTGACGGGTCTGAAAGCACCTAGAGCCACTGGATGTCGGAGGCAGTCTCCGAGGGAAAACTTACTGACATGATTTTTATCTCAATTCTAACTGCGGGCACATGGTTTTCATTTCTTCTGGCTCATCTTTGTGGGGATGTACCCTGTGTCCACCCTGAGGACTCCCTGGGGATTGGGCTCTTGGCGCTGGGCCTAGTGTGCAGGTGGGGTTAATAAATATTTGCTGGCAAGATGAGTGACCCAGTGAGCACAGCCAGAGTGCAGCTGGAGTGCCTCTTTGCAAAAGTTTATCTTTGAAATTTGCACGGAGTCAGATCTGCTCTTCCTGGAGTACAATACGCTCGTTTGGATCAGTGAACAATCTTGTGACCATATGCCAAGTTAAGATGGCACCATTCCATGATCAACTAATTAATGAACTAATTAATTAATTCCCTTGCCTTTCTCTGATACTCTCCTATGATCTACGCCAACCACAAATCTGTTCTCCTTTCTTACAGTTTTGTTTTTTTTTTTTTTTTTTTTTTTTTTTTTTTTTTGAGACAGAGTTTCTCTGTATAGTCCTGGCTGTCCTGGAACTCACTCTGTAGACCAGGCTGGCCTTTTGAACTCAAAAATCCACCTGCCTCTGCCTCCTAAGTGCTGGGATTAAAGGCGTGCACCACCATCCGGCTCTTTCTTACAGTTTTTATTAAATTTTTTTCATACAATGTTATGATCATTGTCTTTTTCCCTCCCCCAACTCCTCCCAGAACTTCCCCTCCTCTCTCTCCCCAACTTTACATTCTCTTTTTCTC
>NW_022196911.1:46470684-46499731 GCF_008632895.1 Mastomys coucha | reverse complement strand
CACAAAAATGAAAATCAAAACAAGCAAAAGACCAGTAACAGGGACACAAAAATGTCCAAAGAAAACAAAATGAGAGGAAAAGTCCACATCAAAATGAAACCTCATGGAGTTCATTTTGTGTTGGCCGAATACTCCTTGGCATGAGGACTATCCTGGAGTGCGGGTGACATGCCCACTGGTATACCACACCTTGGGAGAAAAGTGATTTCTCCTTTGCCAGTGGGTATCAATTGCAGATAGTTCCTTGCTTAGGGATGGGTCTCTGTGTCTACTGCCTCCTCTCAGTGCTGGGATCCCACCTGGCTATTCTTACAGTTTTTTAAAAACAGTGGAGAAATATATGTAACATAGGACTGGCGACATGGCTCAGCAAGTAAAGGTGCTTGCTGCTAAACCTGACGATGTGAGTTCAATCCCCAGGGTCCACATGGTGGGAGGACAGAGCTGACTCCTGGAAGTTGTCCTCAGGCCTTCACCCCTTACCATAATAAAATTTACTATTTTAACGCCCCTTCTCTCTTGAGACAGGGTCTTGTTATGATGCCCTTGCTACCCTGCAACTTGCTATGTAGACCAGGGTGGCCTTGAACTCATGGGCGATCCTTCTGCCTCGCCCTCCTACATGGTGAGATTATAGGTGTGTGCCACCACACCTGGTTCTGTTTGT
This sequence comes from Mastomys coucha, assembly GCF_008632895.1. Classification (NCBI taxonomy): domain Eukaryota; kingdom Metazoa; phylum Chordata; class Mammalia; order Rodentia; family Muridae; genus Mastomys; species Mastomys coucha. The sequence goes on along the minus strand of NW_022196911.1, from coordinate 46,499,064 downwards.
TTTCAGATAGGTCTCAAGTTTTAGTTAAGTCTGTCCTGAAACACTATACAGCCCAGGCTGCCTTTGAACCCCAAACGATCCTCCTGAGGCAGTCTGTGTTGCTAGGATTACAGGCGTGAACCACCATGCCTAGTGTCACCATTTTTAAGTCCACAATTCAGTGACATTAAATATATTTATGATCTTTGCAGCCGCCACCACTGTCTCTCCCCAGAACCTTCCCATTATCATAAAGAAACACTGTGCCCATGAAAGTGTAACTGCCCTCCATCTCCCACTGCTGACAGCTTCTATTTGACTTGTATCTCTGTGAATCTGCAGAGTCCCAGCATCCCTCTCACACATGGCGTCTTCTGTTTCTTTCCTTTCTGGCGTGTCTCACATGGTGTTTCTCCAAGGTACACCTATGCTATGCTATGTGGTGGTTTGAGTGAGAAATGTCCCACACGGGCTCATGTATTTGAATACTTAGTCCTTGATTGGTGGCACTGTTTGAGGTGGTGCAGCCTTCCTGGAGGCAGTCTTTGAGAGTTCATAGCCTCATCCTCCTTCGTGTGTGTGTGTGTGTGTGTGTGTGTGTGTGTGTGTGTGTGTGTGTGTAAATGTGAGCCCTCAGCTTCCTGCTCTGGATGCCTGCTGCCATGCCATTATGGGACCATAAGCCAATAAACTCCGTCAGTTGCTTTTGGTCACGATATTTTATCCCAGGTACGGGGAAATAACCAAATAAGCATGTACCAGCGTTCCCTTTCTTTTAAAGACTGTGTGTATCAGCTCGCATCTCAACAGTTTATTGGACACTTTGGTGGCGCCCATCTTTTGGTGGCTAGTGGGGAGTCATGTTTTATGAATTCTGGTGGATAGAGACCTAAGAGTCTGTTGTTACCTCTATCCACAAGGTTTTGCCTCTGTGCCATTAGGCAGAGGCAATGAGATTACAGTGTGCTCTTCAGTTGGCACAGCTTTCTCCTTTACCTTGGCACAGCTCATTGAGCTCTGCTCACACTGTTTTATGTGTGCTGCGTTTTCTCCTGTTCCAGCTCCCTCCTCCATTCCATGCTGGAACGCTCCTCTATAGTAGCAGCAACTAAACACCCGAGGCAAGCAACCAAGAGCAGGAAAGCTTTGCTTAGGCTCTTGGTTTCAGTCAGGTATGGAGAACGCACACTAAATAATAAAGGGATCCGAGTTCAATCTCTAGAACCTACATAAAAAAGCTGGTGAGATGGTAGTGGGGGGTGTAGTCCCAGTGTTGAGAAGGCAGACAGAAGAGAATCCTGGGGCTTTCTGGGGGGACCAGCTTGGCCTACCTGGAGAGTCCTAGGTCAGTGAGGGAACTTGTCTCACAAAACAAACTTTTGAGGAATGACACCAGAGGTTGTCCTCTGGCCTCTTCACACATGCACAACTACGTGTACCCACATATACATGGATACACACACACCCACACACCCCACTCACAATACAATAGGATAATTTGAACACATTGTTTAATTGTTGTCCTGTGGGGGACATTTCTCATTCTGACAACCCAGCTTTGCAGGTGTTTTATGCAGAAATGGCTTACAGTATCCAGGAGCATGTGTAGATTCTATGTAGATACTATGACACCTTATGATTTGGCATTATTGTCTGTGTGTTGGGTGCACTGCTTCCTCCATCAGTACTGAGGACCAAACATCAAGTTTATATGGCAAGCACCTTTACCCATTGAGCCACCAACTGGGCCATAGTCACTGTAAAGAAGGGACATAGATTTTATTATCAGTGGGGCTCCTGGGGCCAGTCCCCTCCAACACACTACACTGCTTCCCCCTTTCCCTCCCTGGAGAGCTCCAGATGCACCTCTTGATTGTCAAGGCTTGAACCCATAAATGGCTTTACTCATGCTATCTGCCAGTTGACCACACTTAGCCAGCGAGAAGCCGAGGCCCTGCCGCCTGGTCCCCAGGACCTCTGTTACAGGGCAGGGGCTCACAGTGTAGGTATTCAGACAAAAGGCCGAGCATTAGGCCTGTTTGCCAGAGAAAAGGGCTGTAGCCTCCCATGTCTGAAGGCTCAGCCCCCAATGGCCTGTGGGCTGTCTCGCAGATGCAAAGCTATTGTTTGAAGCCATGGCCCTGTGCCCCAACTGTGCTGACATCTGCAAGACTTTTCTAAGGAAGACAATGGGAGGCTAAAACATAAAACAACAGAGGCTTCTGTAAGACCCCATGGGTAGGAGCTGAAGGCGCCTGCCAGCCTTCTTGGGCAACCCAGGCTGGGACAGATTCAGGAGGCCAGCATCGTGCCTACAAACTGTAACACCTGCAGTTTATGGTGAGAGCCAACAAGACAGGCTTCTGAGGGCTAGAGAGAAGCACATATTGCTTTTGTCCGTGGGTGCTGGGTATTAAACCTGGCCTACTGCAAGATCAGGAAGCCCTTCACCACAGGGCCATCTCTCTAGCCCCAGACTCTTTGTAATTTTACTATCTTGTACTTGTATTCATGTACATTCATTGTACATAGTTGAGGGTTTCATGAGGAAATTTTTATTCAAATAGATTATGTACTTTGATTTGAGTTTGGTTCCCAGTACCCTATGCCAGGTGGCTCACAACCAACAATAATAACTCCAGTTCCAGGGGATCCAGAACCCTCATCTGTACTTTGGCTTTCTTGGGCACAAGCACTACCCCCACACAGACACACATATATACATAATTAAAAAATAATAAAAATCCATATTGAAACTTTTTAAAAAAAGATTTATTTATTTCATGTGTATGAGTGTTTTGCCAGCATGTATATACATGTACCATGTATGTGGCTGGTGTCGGTGGAGGTAAGAAAAGGGCATCAGTTACCCTGGAGCTGGAGCTATGGATGGTTGTGAGCCACCAAGTGTATGTTGGGAACTGAATCTCGGTCCTCTGCAAAAGCAGCAAGTGCTCTGAGCCACTGAGCCAATGAAAAGAAAATTAAAAACAACAAAACCAACAACAACCAGTCAGGTTTGTGAAAGAAATTTCAGAGACCTGCTCTTGAATTTGGTGGGGGTGGCTCAGCAAAGATGGTGGAAGCTCAGCTTGGGTATCCTGCATCCAGGGCCCCTGTGTTTCTCTGCTCAGCCTATTTCTATTCACAAATTGACCAGTCAGGACCAGAGACATCACAGACATTTCTTGAAGAACCTACCATGTGCCAGGCAGGGTCTGCTTCCCAGGCTGGCCTTTACCATCATGCCCTTCACAAGAAGTGATGCTAAATTCATCTATGATTTGTTGAGATCCCCACAACCACACCTATGTGCTCTTTGCTTGAAAACACACACAACTTGGGATTCACCTACAGAATACAATAGTTTTGGTAATTCTGAGAAAGCATGAGGAAAACTAGGCAAGGAAAACTAGGCGTGGTGGGGCACACCTGTAATGCCAGCGCTTGGGAAGCTGAGACAGGAGGATTGGATGTTACACAGTAAGGCTTCTTAGAAAAGAAGAAGTCAGACGCATAAAGACCAGCCCAGTCTGGACATTTAAACCATGCTCCAAGGCTAGAGTTATCTCAATTCCTCGAAAGGAGGCTGAAGGAACCTGCTCAGGCACTTCCCCCCTCCTGTTGCAAGAACAACTGGAATCCCTGCATGCGAAGACTGACTCTTGGCATCCATGGGGATTGTTTCCCATGCATAGTAAGATCCGAGGAAAGCACAGTCAGCCGACTACACTCCCCTCTATACATCCAGAAATAGGTGTCCACAGGGAACTCAGAAACACATGAATGTCCATAAAGGCCACATGGGGGCAGTCACGAGGCACCAGGAATGGTCCTGTTCTCTTCCATAAAGTACTAACAAGGGTGTCAGTGGGGACAGGAAAATCTAAAAATAAAGTGGTGGTCTCTTCTGCCCGTCACTGTGGCTGTGCTAGTCAGATCTTTATAGACTAAGGTTATCAGGGAACTTCAATTGATAAAGTGCCTGCATGGGATTAGCCTATAGGCAAGTCTGTGGGCTGTGGGACATTTTCTTGATTAATGATTGATGTGGGAGGGCTCAGGACACTGTAGGGGGTGCAATCCCTCAGCAAGTGGTCCGAGTTTGTACAAGAAAGAACACTGAGCAAGTCCTGAGGAGCAAACCAATAAGCAGCACCCCTTCATGGCCTCTGTTCCAGCTCCCGCCTCCAGGTTCCTGCCTTGAACTGCTGTTCTGACCTCTCTCTGTGATAGACTGTGATGTAGAAGTGTGAGCCAAATAAAGCTTTCTTCCCCGAGTTGCTTCTGGTCATGGTGTTCATTACAGTAATAGCAAGGAGACTAGTCGACATTTGAGGTCACGTGAGGCAGAGAAATTAAACAAGAGCCAGTCTCTTGACAACATACAGGAAAGGCCAAAGAGTCCATCAATGGTCACTTGCCACACCTTAAATGAGAAAAAGCAACCCCAACACACACACAAATGACAGGTCACAGCTATTTGAACGATGGGACCAAACTCTGGAAACAGCAATCCCTGGAGAACAAACAATGAGACACCGTGGACTTCTTACCAAGAAAGAGAGATTGGGGGCCAGGCGGGAGTGGCATACATTTTTTCTTGAGTATTTAAAAAACAAACAAATAAACAAACAAAACCTTACGACAACCATTCAACTCCAAACCCACAATTCTATGCCCAGCAAAAGCACCTTTGTGCAGTGAGAAACAGACATGTCTTCTGGTGGAGGAACTGAAGGGAGCTTTCTCACTAGTAGGAAGCTTCATAAATGGGAAGGAAATGAACATGGTGAGCAGAAGCACAGGTGGGCCCGGGGTGCAGAGACAGGGGGATCTCCATGAGTTTGGGGTCAGCCTAATCACATATCGAGTTAGAGACCAGGGTTACATAGTAGATCTATCTCAATACCAAACCCAAATGCATGGGTAAATAAGAGAGGCACCATGGCTTACACTTGTAATTCCAGGACTAGGGGAGACTGAGGCAGAGGGATTGCTGTGAGTTCCAAGAAAGCCTGAACTATTAATATGTTATGTGTTCTAGGTCAGCCTGGGCTAGAGTGAGACAGACCTCTGCCTCAAAGGAACCAAAACACAACCAACAGGTCTCCATTCCCTTTAGTCTAAAAGACTATTGCTTAATCATTGAAGCCAAAATCATAACGCCGACCAATGCAGAGAATATTGACGGCAATTACATGGTAAATTTCAGAATGTGGAGATACGTGAAGGACGTTAAGAGTTTTAGATTTCATTTGATTTGGTAGAGGCATCCTGGAAAACAGTTTAGTGTTAAAAACCCAAACAAATATGTACTTACCATATGACCCAGCAACTGTCCCCCTGGGCATTTATCTCAGAGAAATGAAATTTTATATCCACACAAAAGAAGCCTGCAGAGAGGCCGTTTGTTATAGCCTCAAACTGAAAACAACGGAAATATCCAACAGTGGGCGATTGACAGAACCAGCCGTGGTCCATACAGGCCATGAAATGCTGTGCAGAGGGAAAAAGAAATGAGCTATGGAGACACATGACAATATGGATGGATCTCGAAGGCGTTATGCAGAGTGTGAACTGTTCTCAGAACGCTGCACACAGTACGAGTCCGTCTAACATGGCCTTAAGATGACAAACGCCAGGGTGTAGAAAAGAGATCAGCGGACAGGGAGAGTGAGGGGGTTGGGATTACATAGCTGTGCGCACTCATCATAGTGTGTACAATCTATGCGTGTGACAAAATGACAGCACTGCATGCCCATGAAGCCAGAATCAGCTTCCTGGAGTGACACTGTTCACAGTTACAGGATGCTGCTGCTGAGGGATTCTGGGGAAGGGACACAGGACCTCTATGTACTATCTTTAAAATTTTAGGTTAAAATATGTATTCGCTTCTAATTACGTGTATCACATATTCCTGCTTGTCTGTATGTGCACATGTGTGCAGTGCCCAAGAGGACACTGAGTTCCCTGAACCTGGAGTTACAGGTGGTTGTGAGCTGTCATGTGGGTGCTGGGGATTGAACCTGGGTCCTCCGGAAGAGTAGCCAGTGCTTTTAACCACTGACCTATCTGCCTAGCTCCTTATTTTTTACTTTTATCTGTATGCATGTGTGCCTATGAGAGTTTTTGTATGATATATTTATGCAGGAGCCTAGGGAGGCCAGAGGAAGGCATCTGACCTCTTGGAACTGGGGTTCCAGATAATTGGGAGCCAGCATGTGGGTGCTGGGAATGAAAGCCAGGTCCTCTGCAAGAACAGGAAGTGCTCTTAACCTCTGAGTCATCTTTCCAGTCTGCAATTTAAAAGAACTATGTGTGTGAGAAGGTATGACACACATATGCCACATGTGTGCCCTTGGGGCTAGAGGAGAGAGTTGAATCTCCAAGAGCAGGGATTATAGGCAGTTGTGAGAACTGAACTCGGGTCCTCTGGAAGAGCAGCACTTGTAACCACTGAGCCACCATCTCTATAGCCCCAGACTCTTTCTAATTTTCCTATGTTGTATATTTATTGGTGTACATTCATTGTATGTAGTCATGGGTTTTAGGAAGAGTTTTTCATTCAAGTATATTACCTATTTTACCAGAATTATGCCCCGTGTCCTCTCCTTTCTTTACAGTTTCCTTTTTTTCCATGACAGGCTCACTTCTACTTCATATATAGGCATATGTGTGTGTGTGTCTATCTATCTATCTATCTATCTATCTATCTATCTATCTATCTATCTATCTATCTATACATACATATATATAATAGAATTATAATATGTTAAAGTACGCACATGCCACTTCTGATTTCTTTTTAAAGCACGGTGCCTCTCTTCTGTTGAACTCTTGTATTTGCTCTTGGGACTACAGGTTTAAGCTTTCTTCTATGTTTGAAGGAGTCACAGATGTTGGCACCCTCATAGCTGCGCCTCTTCACATCCTTGGGTTCTTTTATCCTCTGCTGGTGTGTTCCTGAAGTAGCTTTCTCAAGTCTGCTGAATCGCCCGGAGACGGTTTTTCTTCTTGACTCAAGAAAGACACAGCTGAATGAGGACTTCTCGAATGGAGCTTCCTCTTCACATTCCACATACACAGGTCCATCGTCTGACAAGGTTTAGGACATGGTGATGGGGAGGCTAAGGACTTCTTGAATGGAGCTTCCTTTTCACATTCCACATTCACAGGTCCACCATCTGACAAGGCTTAGGACGCGGTGATGGAGGGGCTAAGGACTTCTCGAGTGGAGCTTCTTCTTCACATCCCACATTCACAGGTCCACCATCTGACAAGGCTTAGGACGCGGTGATGGGGAGGCTGTTCTGCTCTTGGATGCTTGGCAGATGTCAGTCAAGGAGCCTTGTTCGTGGTGTACCTTTTCTCTGAGTGTTTGCCCTGTCGCTCTTTAATTTATTGTTTCATTTGTCATTGGCGTGTTGCATATGTGTGTTTATATGTGCACGTATGTGTGAATGTGTGTGTATGTGTGTGGGTGTGTGCGTGGGGTGGGCACTCACTCCTGCCATGATAAATGTGGAAGTTAGAAAACATCTTTCAGGAGCCCTCTCTCTTTCCATCATGGGTTCTGGAGACTGAACTTAGGTCTTCAGATTTACCCAGGAAGCACGTTGCCCACTGAGCCATCTTGCTAACCCCATTATTTAGGTCTTTAAATTAAAATATCTTACTACATGAAATGAGAAGTTTCAATTCCTCTTGAACTCGATGAATCCTTTAATAGACCAATGAAGGCTTTTCTTGTGTAGAAAAGTTTTTAATAGCGTTTCATCAATTACGTCTCTACTGTTTAGGTTTTTTTTTTTCTCATTTATTTATGAGCAAACAGTTGTCCAGGCTCTACTTACGAGCAGGGCAGTGTGCCATGCCCTGAGAATTCAGGAGGAAGTAACACACAGCCTTTGATCTCACCAAGCTTTAAAAAGCTCAGTGAGAAAGGCAGACAGCTGACTGACCGATTACAACAGTGAGTGATAGGAGTTGTAAGAACTCAGATGTGACTGGCGGGGGTCGGGGTGCCTCTGAGCACAGGGGCAGCAGGGAAGGTCCTAACTTATATGAGGGCTGGCAAGGGAACACAGTTAGCAGAAAGTTCCAGGTAGGAAAATGGCGTTCTCAACAGGGTTGGGCATGTGCTGAAAGAGTTTGTGGAGGCTCAAGGCGGGGGGAAAAAGCTCTGTGTTATCATCTGGAGTGGAGGTGGGTGGTATCATGCTAATCAGTACACCCACCTTGCTGCCTTTTGCAGGTAGTGTGGGGCCCTGGAGCTGCCTATGTCCCCTACATTCCACCATGATGCCTCCTCCCTTCCTTCTTCAGGCAAGCTCTCACTCTATAGGCTAGGCTCTTCTAGAACTCATTATATAGCCTAAGCTAGCCTTGAACTCTTGCCAACCTGCTTGCCTTGGCCTCCCTAGTGCTAAGATCACAAGCTACCACTCCCATAGGCCTCTTTTAGTTCCAGTTTATCTGTCCCAAGTGTGAAGTTCGAGCTGTGTGCCAGCCCCCAGCAGGAGGCTTTTTAGAAATGGTGGACTCAGGTCCTGTGGTGGTAGGAATCAGCATTTGTACAGGGAGAGCCACCTAAGGGGAGTTCGGGGTCTTGTGTGGTCACAGCGGTGGCCGGATGGTTTCTCGTGGGGAGTCAGCACTGAGTCAGGATGAAGGGACTTCAGTATTCTCCCAGCAGTACATAGAGTAAGCAGGTACCCGGTGTGGGAGATGTGTACGTGCTCCAAGGGCATGAGTGTGGATTCATGTCGTCACCAGCACCCAGCAGGGTGGCGAGCATCCTGGCTGGCATAACTGTGCATATTCTTTAACAAGCAAACACCGCCAACAATAAAGACAGATGGATGTCTGTATAGGAAGAGAGCTGGCCTCCGAAGCATGTCCTGGGTCTGCTCTTCAGCTCCCTCAGCTGTGCTGGGCAGTGACAGCCTGCAAGCCTGCTGGAAGCGGCACAAAAATCACCCAGCTCACCTGTTCCTGTTGACAGCAGTGTTCTTGTTGGTGTTCTTGTTTACACAGTGTGGCCATATTGTGTATAGTATTATCGTTATTGTTGTGCGATAGCGTTCTTGTTTGGGTGGGTGGGAGTGTTGTTTGTAGCGTTCTTGTTTGTGGTCTTGTTGGAAGCCGTGCTTATGGTATTGTTGTGTTGTTGGTAGCAATGGTCTCATTAGGGCTGTTGTTTGTATTTGGTGGTAGGTGGTGCTGTTATTGTTATTGCTGGTGTTGTTGTGTGGCAGTGTTTTGGTGGGTGGTCATATTGTTATTGTTGGTATTGCTGTTATTGTTGGTAGCAGTGTTGCTTTGGTGCTCATGTATGTGTGTGTGTGAGTGTGTGTGTGTGTGTGTGTGTGTGTGTGTACAGAGGGGTTGAGGTGCAATGTGGTGAGAGCGACATAGGTGTTTGGTGCCATATGACAGCTGCCACCAGCCTGGGTTATACGAGTGTTTCCTTCACTCCAGCTAGGCTGTTTGGATTCCGCCTCTGACCCGGATGGGAAAGAGTTAAAATCCACAGTGGCCACCTGCTTGGTACAATCACAATTCTCCCTCTCACCGACCTTATCGAGCCCTTCAGAGATGGGTTAGTTACTTTTCTATGGCTGTGATAAAACACTGGGACTGAGGCAACTTACAGAAGGAAGAGTTTGTCCCAAAGGAAGGAGTCCATCATGGCAGGGAAGTGGGGGGACCTTGGTGGCTGGAGCAGCAAGCTGAGAGCTCACATCTTCAGCCGGAAGCAGGAAGCAGACGGCAAACTAGAAACAGCTCGAATCATTGAATTCTCAAAGCTTGTCTTCAGTGACACACACAAGGCCACACCTTCCAAGCCTCCCTAAAACAGTGCTACCACCTGGGAGCCAAGCATCCAAAGACCTGAGACAGTGGGGGACATCTCTCATTCAAACCACCCAAGCGGCCTGGGAATGATGCTCAAGCTTGCTAGGTGAGCGACGGTGGCTGGGCTGCAGATTCTGAGCTCCTGTGGCTAAGAACACACTGATCTCTGCTGCAGTTTTAAGCCAGCCACTAACTATGGCCCCTACACACTCAGATCAGGCTGTCTGCTCTGTGAGCCCCTTTCTCCTGCAGCCTCCTACGGCCTGTCCTGCAGAGGTGTCACCTGACTTGGCTCCATTGCTTTTCAGGACTGGCTTGCTTGGTCCAGATTTCTTCTCCAGGACCACACATCCTCTCTTCTAAACCACCCATAGCTGGGATGCTGTGGACTCTCCTAACACACACAGAAAATACATCAACTGCTTGCACGAGAGGAAAGCTCTCTTCTGCCTTCATGAAGGGGAAAGGCATCATGCCCACTGGGGTCAATGAACACTGGGCCCTGAGGAAAAAGCCTGTGGCACATGCCTGTAAATATCCCCTAGCCTGACATGGATACCCAGGTAAACGATTAGTCTGTGTGCTTCCAGAAGATTAATAGAGAGAGATCAGGGTCAGGAGAGGAGAGACAGAGGAGGAGATAGATAGACTCGAAGGTGGGCTTCCTCAGGAAGAGAATGCAGGACTGGGTGGGGGGCCTGAGAGAGCTTCAGGGAGAATAGCCTCCGGTTCACAAGGCCGGGAGAGTTCTGCGGGAGGTGAAACCAGGATTGAATCTTTAAAACTAGTATGTAGACAAAAAGGGTACACCCAAGTTCCTCTGGGCTTGTCAGGCTGTGAAATTCGCCTTTACCTGCTGACCACCATGCTGGCCCTTACGTTGGTTTTGAAATGAGGCTTGTGCTCACCAGAATGCTGGGCGAAGCAGGGCCACTCCTCCCACATGGAGTCTTTAGGACCATCCTTACATGTGCACATACACACACCCAAATGCAGACTTGCACAACACACGCTCCTGTGCCCCACAAGAGGCTAATGGGAGGCACAGGCACACAAAGTGCATCTAGACACTCACATGCAAGCGCGCACGCAGGCCAGTGTGACTGCGGAGGCTTGTTCCTGCTGACCGATGCCGTCAGACCAAGGCCAGGGACTCGCTGTCCTTCCCGCTATGTGTTCTTTGCCAGTATTTTTGCAGGTAAAGAATTTGATCTCAGCTGGGCAGTGGCACATGCCTTTAATCCCTGCACTTGGGAGGAAGAGGCAGGCGGATTTCCTAGTTCGAGGCCAGCGTGGTCTACAGAGTGAGTTCCAGGACAGCCAGGGCTATACAGAGAATCCCTGTCTCGAAAAAACAAACAAACAAACAAACAAAAAGAAGAATTTGATCTCTCTCCAGCAGCAGCTCCACACTCCCTTTCTCCACTCATGGAGAGAAGTCAAGCATGCAGTGGTATACTTTGTCTGGGAGAAACCTACAGCAATGCCTCCCTGTTTTACCCCCAGTCCCCAGCGATCTATCATGACACACCATTAAGCCATGGCATCTGCGTAAGGGAGAAACTCAGCCCTTGGCAATAAAGGGGCATTGAGAAAACTCTGGGCGCTGCCTATCTGATCCGAGGGCAAGGGCAGCTTCTATAGCTAGTTATGCCCCTGGCCGCTGGCTGCCCCCAGGCTGGGAAGTCTGGGTTCACCAGCAGAACACACATGTCCTGTCTCTACCCTGAGGACAAAGATCACAGTGTACCCAAAGAGACGGGCACATTCCAAACCTAGGTTGTAGCAACAGCCTCTGACCGGAGACCAAAGAAAAGTACACTTTTTTCCCTTCAAGTTCAATTAAGAATCATTTTATTCGGGCCCACTATTTACTCGGCGTCATATTTCAGTCTCCGGCTTCTGAGCAGAGAACAGTCTTAGGCTGTCCCAGAAAGCTAGCACCCCCGAGGTGGAGCTGGTGTCTGGAACACATGCTCACTGGGTTCGAATCCTACCTCTACCACCCATTAGCTACGTGATTTTGTACAATATACTCAACCTCTCTGTCTTGGTTTCATAATCTGTAAAACAGAGGTAAGAATAGTCCCCTTCTCAGGGTGGTAAGGAAAGATCATACATGTAAGGCATGTAATAATTTTCTAAATATTGACTTTTTTATTGAGTGCGTATAGATGTGTCTCTGTGTGGGTATGTACATGTGAGCTCAGTTGCTTGCAGAAGCCAGAGGAGGGTGTCAGATCTGCTGGAGCTGGAGTTCCAGGTGGTTGGGAGCCACAGGACATGGGTGCTAGGAACTGAACTTGGGTCTTCCGCAAGAGTAGCAATACATGCTCATAACTGCCGAGTCATCTTTCCAGGCTCATAAAAAAATAAAAATAAAAATAAAATGTATGTATTTTTTTAAAGGGTAGTGTTTGCTCCTGTATTAGTCAGGGTTCTCTGGAGTCACAGAACTTATGGTAGTCTCTATGTAGTAAAGGAATATACTGATGACTTACAGTCTGTAGTCCAACTCCCAACAAAGGTCAGCAGCAGTTGTGAATGGAAGTCCAAGGATCCTGTAGTTGCTCAGTCCCACAAGGCAAGCAGGCAAAGCAGAGCAATCCTTCCTTCTTCCAGTGTCCTTATATAGGTCTCCAGCACAAGGTGTGGCCCAGATTAAAGGTATGTGCTACCACACCTTTAATCCCAGATGACCTCGAACTCTTCCTATCTTAATCTTCTAAGATTTTCCTATCTTAATCTTCTGGGATTCATAGCCACTATGCCTCAAGATCTCCATGCCAAGATTCAGGTCGGAAACTTGTATCTCTCAGCCTCCAGATTAGGGCCACAGGTGAGCCTTCTAATTCTGGATTGTAGTTCATTTCAGATAGAGTCAAGTTGACAACCAGGAGTAGCCACTACAGCTCCTATTTTTACTAAAATTAGTATAATTATTATTGAAGTAGTTCAGCCTTTTTATCTCAGCTGACTCCTTCCTCCATCACCACCACCCCTTGTGTGTGTGTGTGTGTGCATGTGCGTGCATGTGTGTTTGTGTGTGTGTGTGTGTTTGCATATTCGTGGAGGCCCAGGTTTCATTTCCTCAGGAGCTGTCCACTTTGTTTTTTGAAGTAAGGTTTCTCATTGGCTTGGAGCTCATCATATAAGCCAGGTTGGCTGCCAATGAGCTCCAGGGATCTGCCTGTCTCCACCTCCATGCCAGAGTTGCTAAGCTGCATTTCTCTGTGGGTTCTGGGTATTGGATTCAGGTCCTCGAGCTTTTAAGACAAGCACTTTACTGACCGCATCATCTCCCCAGCCCTGACCTCAGATTTTTTCTTTCCTCTGTTATCATTGCATTTGAAATCTCCCCCACGTACCATGGCCCTTCCCTAAATTTCATCCCTGCTGGCAACGCCCTGCCTGACCTTTGGGAGGAATCAAGAATGATCCATGAGCCACTCTCAGCCATGGCTTGGCTGTCTGACCTCTGGCCCCCACACTGAGTACTGCTTCCTTTTGGCTGCCCAGATTGGCTGGCCTTCTGCTCTCAGCTTCCATTCAGTTATCAGAAGCCTGGGAATCAAGCAGATGGTCAGTCCTTCCTCAAGTTTCCCAGTTCTATGGGGACTTGTATGGCTTGAGGCCCCGAGTCACCAAGGCTTTTTAGAGACAGCAAGACAGAGAGAGAGAAAGAGAGAGGTGGGAGGGAGTTCTGAAAGCACACTCCTATTGCAAGCATTATCTGCTCCCTGTGTGGGTGCAGAGGTATCCCTGGGGAGCCCCAAGGTCTGGGCAAGTTCCAGGTCATACAGGGAATGCAGAGACCCAGGGTATAGTGAGGATAAGGCTCTTCTGAATGCTCAGGGGAAGGCAGAAACCTTGCCTGCATTAGGAGATGCTTATGAGACTGGGCAGAATGGATGGAGCAAGAAGCAGCCCCAACTCGGCAATGCTCCCACGCACTATCATCTGGGCCTTGCCCTGTGTTCACACTTACCCACGATGAGGCCAAGGGTCAGTGACCAGGACGAGGGGAGAATAGGAGGGTTCCTCCCTGGCAGGGCTGAAGTCATGGATAAACTGACACTAAACTTTCTTAAATGGCCCTGAGTCCTGGCACCATGAACCCCAGCTACCTTTGGGGATGTGTGATTGCCACCTACTGTGTAGCTAGGAGGAAAGGCGCCCTCTTCCTGGTTCTATTTCATGGTGGTGGCAGTGGTCTCAGGGAAAAAACTGGCCCAAGATCCCTGCTGCCAGCATGTGTGATGTTAACCTGACTCTAGGAAACAAAGCCTTTGGGTAAGTCTCTAGATTGGGTTAATTGAGGTCCTGCCTTAAGTGGGGTTTTATTGCTGTGAGGAGACACCATGATCGTGGTAACTCTTATAAAGGAGGATGTTTAATTGGGGCTGGCTTACAGTTTCTGAGGTTCAGCCCTATCATCATGGTGGGAAGCATGGTGGGATACAGACAGACGCGGTGCTCGAGAGGGAGCTGAGAGTTCCACATCTAGATCCGCAGACAGCAGGAAGTGACTGCTCTGCTGGGCCTGGCTTGAACATCTGACACCTCAAAGCCTACCCCCAGTGACATACTTTCTCCAAAACCAGGCTGTACCTCCTAAAAGTGCCTACGTAGGACATTTTTATTCAGACCACAGATGGGGAGACCTAGCCATGAATGTGAGCCACACCAGTCCACAAGTTGGAGTCCCTGACTAGATTAAAGAGAGAAATCAGGCTGAGCGTCAGAATTCACCTCTCTGTTTCCTATCTGTGAATGCACCGTGATCCGCTGCCTCACTGTCCCTCCAGGAGAGACCGTATTTCCCCAGGCTGCGAGCCTAAATCAAAATGAACCCTTCACCGATTACATTGTCTTTATCAAGTATTTTGTTCCAGTAAGGTGGAAAGCAATTAAGAAAATGCTTTGGAGTCTGTCCTCAGGGCCACTGTTTACCAGGGAAATATGTCACTTTCCTCAGTTTCCCTTTCTGTAAAGATGGAATCATCTAAACACTGTGGGGCTGCAGAGTACAGAGAAAAGCCATGATGCCCAGGGTAGGGAGCTGGAGCTCGGTGAGGCCATCTTCCCTCTGTCCTGCTTCAGAACACTTCCCCCACTGCAGGGGGAAGGTGAGCTTTCAGTCTGCGAAAGCCGGAAGGCCGAAGACCCCACACAAATGGAAATCCCATGCTCAGTCCAGAGTTGTTTCCAGTGGGAGGCTGGCCTCCTGGGGCCCTTGTTATTTTCATTTCATTTGCTCAGCTCTCAAAGAAAACCTCCATGAAAGAAAAACACAAACAGATCTTGCTCTCCTTCCTTCGAGGGAAGTGTCCCAGAGCCCCAACCTCTGGGAGCTGCAGGAGCCACACCCAGGAGTGATCTTTGTTTGCTTGGAAGCTTAAGTCTCTGTCAGCTCCCCTACTCCCATCCTCACTAAGTGGATTAGTGGGGGAGGACAGGCTCTGCCGCCACCCCAAGTTCCCAAGGTGAAACACAAACTAGCTCTGAAGCGGGTGCCCAGTTAACAATCAAGCTCTCCGTTCTTGACACACTGTAGGCTGCCTTAATAAAAGTATTGCCCAAGACAAATGTTATTCTTTTAAGAGAAGAGCTAACATTTAGGATGGCTGAGTAGAGGTTCTGGGCTTGAAGCTGGAAGGAGCCAGCTTTCAAACTAGATTCTGTTCTTCTGAGCTGTGCGATCTAGCTCAGATCACGCAGCCTCTGTGAGGTTAATTTACAGTCACACACCACACAAAGATATTTGTCACAGATGAGCTGTCAAGGACATCATGATCCCAGCAGATGATGGTGGAGCTGAACTATGTCTCTTGCATAGTGACTCTGTGGGAATTAAAACATTGGTCTGAAACCCTTCCCTCCCACTCTGGCAGGGTTCCGCTGTATGCACATCTACTGTGCTGGCAGCCATTTAAGAGAACAGTGTACACTGGGCCTGGCAATGGTGTATCAATGAAGAGTGAGGTGTACCCCCTTCTGGTAGAAATATCTGCTATAAGTAGTTAATAATAAGAGAGGAAGAGATGTTTTCTTCAGTGGCATAGCCATTTGGTGAGGTGCCCATGTTCCTATAAGTAAACTCTCAGCTATGCTCCTCCTATAAGCAACACTAGAGAAACTCTCTGGTTTATTAAAAGAAAGAAATAAAGAAGTAAGAAAAGACATGAGGGATAGTTGGGAAGAAAGGGGATCATTAGGAGGAGGAC
Source organism: Mastomys coucha (assembly GCF_008632895.1). Taxonomy (NCBI): domain Eukaryota; kingdom Metazoa; phylum Chordata; class Mammalia; order Rodentia; family Muridae; genus Mastomys; species Mastomys coucha. The sequence goes on along the minus strand of NW_022196911.1, from coordinate 46,482,997 downwards.
AAGACAGGATAATGGGGTAAATATTATCAAAATATATTATAGACATATATGCAAAATTTATAATGAAACCCACTATCATGTATATTTAATTTATGCCAATAAAAACTTAATGCCAAATAAAATAACAGCACCTGTAGTTATACACAGTCTATGTGGCCTAACAACAATCATAAAGTGGTCCATGTATTTACTACACACACACACACACACACACACACACACACACACACACACACACTCAGGCACGCACCCATGCACGCACACAAATATATAATTTATATATAAAGGTTTTTGTGAAACAAGTCAGCAGCTGCCTCAACCGTGTGTTTCCTGCTGTCATGGAAAGTGTCTGAGGCCACACAGGTCCCTCTCAATGTATCCTGTATCGTGATTACACAGATAAATTACCTATGGCTGTTCTGGCTGTGGTTCCCAGAATGTGTGAGGGACACAGGCTGTGCATGCGCATGAGGAGCTGAACTTGACCATGATTACAGTCCCAGCTTGGGATAAACACACCACTGGCCAGATGATCTTCCCAGACCCCATCCTGTTGCCTTGTGTCCGGGGAACCACACGGTTGCGTTAATGGTTCAACAGGATCTTGGTGTCAGCAGAGTACTCGCTGTACAGAGACATGGTGGGGGCGGGGCTGCACAGCGGCTGCTTCCCCAGGACTCCCCCATCAGCTCCACAGACCTTGGACTCATTGTATCCCTCTGAGCCTTGAGGTTTCATTTTCTCTTTCTGTAAAAAAAAAAGGCTAGGGTTTCTCCAGCTTGCCAATGCTATAAAAACAGTTTCCAAACACGATTGTTCTGTTCGCTCATTTTCTCTCTCTCTTTTTTTTTTTCATTATGTAGCCCAGACTTGGCTCAAACTTGCCTCAAACTTGAAGCCCTGCCTTAGCCTTCTGAGTGCTGGGATGAGAGGTGTGTGTCCTTAAGCTTGGCCCTAAGCATGATTCCAAAGTACACACATTTGATACCACCAACCCATGGGTTCCATGAGGGAACCATTTCTCAGCCTTGGTTGGAAAAACTGAGGAATACTTAGCCAAGTACCTGCTCTATACCTTCCGGGCACGAGGCTTTACCCCAGGGTCCTTCGGCTGGGATCTTGACCTCACCCAGGCAGATGTAGCTACCTAAGATCATCCGTGGACCCTTCTGATTCATATCAGGTAGGAGGTCAGCATGCTTAAGAACAGAGTTCCCGGGCAAGTGGGAAGAGATCCAAGCGAGGGGGTCTTGGAAGTGTACGGTTCAGGGGTACAGTGCTTACTAGCATGCATAGAGCTCCAGGTTCCATTGTCAGCTACTCTCTCAAGTACCAGGGTTCAGTCTCAACCCCGTCCTTCCTCTCTCTGCACCTCCTCTTAGAATCTGTGCCAGAGAAGGCTTGTGGCCCTGGGGACTGAGGCACAGAAGGCTCACAGGCTGCAGCTGTGTGGGTGGCTCAGAGGCAGGCCATGGCCAAGTGTGACCCATTGGAGAAGCACATCATTCAACACTGTCACCATGTTCCTGAACCCCAGCTCCCAGGAGCCTGGTGGAGCAAGACTGTCACGCCCCTGGCTTTTCATCTCTTCTCCCTCAGAAGCAGCCATAGATCATTCTCCTCATGGTTACTGGAGGCATAGGAAGGATGAACGGTTTCCATCTAATGCTAACAGTAAACCACCAAAGAGCTCAAACCACCCCTTAAGGGTTCTGGAGCTGTACAGTTAGTTAATTGCAGGAGAGGAAGCCACACGAACAAGTCATTACAGCTGTAGGATGCAGTGCCTGTGGTTTGTAGTCAAATTGTGAGCTGAGAGCATGGCTCAGTTAGTACAGCGCTTGCCTAGCATGTAGTGAGCCTCGATTCTCAGCCCTGCATGAAATTTGGCATGGTGGCATATGCCTGTAATCCCAGCACTAAGGAGGTAGAGGTAGGAGGCTCACTGTTTAAGGTTATTGCCAATTAAATAATTGTAATCATGTAAAGCTGCCACAGAGGTCTCATATTGAACACATGTTTTCTTTTGACCTCCATTCTAGGCACACTTTCTCCTTCATGTGTCTCCATCTGTGTTCTGTTGCTGTAACAGAATGCCTGAGGCAGGACAGTTTGTAGAGACAGGAGATTTGTTGAGTTTTAGAGGCTGGACCATCTTGCCTGTCCCCACAACATGTTTTTATTTGAGAAAACGTGTGTGTGTGTGTGTGTGTGTGTGTGTGAGAGAGAGAGAGAGAGAGAGAGAGAGAGAGAGAGAGAGAGAGAGAGAGAGAACAATAGAGATGGAACTCGCTCTTCTAGCAGTCCACTCTGTGACAAGGATGTCAATTTACTCAGGAACACTAGAACTCCAGTCACCATCATTTCTCAAAGTCCCACCTCCCAACATTTTGGGGATGAAGTTGCCCAAACAGGAACTTTAGAGAACACAGCATCATGATACCCACGAGGAAACTGAGGCTCAGTGATGGCTGCTGAAAACTGGGCCTGCCATCTAGATTGCTAAGCTGTCTGGTGGCCAGTGTTACAGGATTAGCACTCCTCTCAAATGGGAGACACTCCCTCCTTTCCAGAGAGGCAAGCTGGAGCTTGCAGAGACTGAATCGGCAGGGGAAGGAAGGAACGTGGCTGTAGCCTCGGATAACTAGCAGATAATCCAGAAGGTGGAGGTATCCATTTCCACAGTGACGTTTGGCAGAGTTAAATGACTTTCTTACTGTCACATGGCTGTTAGAACCTCCCTCTACAGAACTCTCTCCTCAGCTGCTCAGGTTTAAGGTAAATCCATGCTGTTCCGCTGCCTCGAGGACCTAAGTCAGACAAGCCTCCCCTGAAGGAGGAGTGCCCATGCCAGAGGCAAGCATTACTCACACATCCCTCCTCAGCATCGATGCCAGGGGCAGCCAGCAGTCCTCTGCAGGACCGAGGCCACCGGCTTTGACAATGCTTGTTAAAACAGCTTCGCCGCATTGGGCATGGAATGGTCAGTGAACTGAAAATCTGTCCTGCCTGCCTGGGATTCTGGAGCAAGTGCTGTGCTCCATGGGATGCAGGCATGGGAATCGCTAGGGTTTGCAGAGCAACCCTTTGATCCAGGGTCCAGGGTGTCCTGGGTGTGCTGCTACCCGGGGGGGGGGGGGGGGGGGGGGGGAAAGGCCATAAAGTGAGCCGGTCAGTGGGAGAGCTGAGCAGCTGGGGCCAGGCCAGGCCCATCCCAGCTTCACAGCTGCAGTCACCAGGGGTCCTGCGGGCCAGGACTAAGAGTCCCTGGCGTTCTTCCTTAAAACACAAATTCCTCAATAAAACCTGAACTCTGCATAATGAGGCTCAGGCTCTGGCACTGCCAGCTGGGCCACCATTGGATCACTTATATTTCCAGTTTTAAACTCAGCATCCCTGTCATACTCCAGAGCTGTGATGAGCACTCAGTGAGCTCCCACTTGTAAAAGCACCAGGCTGTGGAGGTTCAGTAGGCAGCGGAGAGACTCCTCTTTCCAGCCACCTATGGGGGGAGGGGTTCTCATCTTCTTTGGAGATGATTGGAGAAGAAAGAGGCAAGAACAGAGCCTGCCTGGGGAAGTTCAAGTCTGTTTCCTCTTGCTACTAACATTCCTTGGGGTGTATGACTTCTCTATAAAATGGAGGCAGTGGGGGGGCCTGGCGAGGTGGTGGGTAAAGGTGCTTGCTGCTGAGCCTGATGACCTGATTTCGACCCCTGAGCTTCATGTGGTAGAAAGAGCTGATTCCCACAAGTTGTCCTCAGACTTCTGCATGAGTATCATGGTATATACATGACGCTCAATCACCAATCAATCAATCAATGTAAAAAAAATTAATAGGTATACTGGGGCTGGGGAGACGATTGTGTTGGTAGCATGTTTGTGAGGGCCTGAGTTGGAGGTCCTGAGATCTGGGGGTTCTCTCATAATCCCAGAGCCATGCAGGTGGAGACAGGTGGATCCTGGGGCTCTAGGGCAAGCAAGGTCAGCCTACTTGGTGAGTTGAATAGTGGAGACCCCATCTCAGAAAGGACAAAAGGAGATAGTGGCAGAAGAATGATACCTAAGGTTGTTCTTTGTCCCTGAGCGTGCTCAGGCACACACATACACACACTCACATGCTTACACACACATAATTACTGTCTGGCAGGATTATGGAGAAGAGGAAAATGTGAAGCCATCTATAAAATCAACAGCCCTGTGCCTAGCATTGCCATCCCCTAGCCCCATATTGGTCTCGGTTTCCTTACCTGCCCAGAGAGGATATTAATATTGGCACCACGGGGCTCTGTTGAGCTGGATGGAAATCAAAAATGAGATGTCAGCTGTGGGAACGGCTAGCATATGTCTGGCGTGCAGTGGGTGCTCAACGGATGTAGAGATCAGATCCTGCAGGTTGCTAAGAGAGTCGAGATGAACCAGAGGGCCATGTGCCGTTTCAAAGCAGGCTGCATAGCACAGGGCATCTGCCTCCCATTACCGGACCCTTCCTTATCTCTGTTCAAATTTTATTTGTAAAGAAAGAGGCTTTGAAAATCAGCCAACTGAGAAAGCATGCCGTTTTCATGTTCCTGAATCATGGCGGCAGTGGTCTCTTCTCCTATAGCCTGCCCACAGGTAACTGAGGGCAGGAGCCAGCTGTGACTCACTTCTCTGGACTTAGGTCCTGGGTGACTCCATCAGTGGGGTCATCCCACCGAGTCCAACATGGAGGACAGACATGGTCCACTCTTGTCTCTACAGTGTAGGGGTGCCACTGATGGGGCTTGCATTTCTGAGCCTTGCATTGGTGGTACCATAGAATTTGTGGTTTGGTGGGTTAGGACGGGTGGTAATTACTTTAGGAACCAGGGCTGGGATGCAGCTCAGGGGTGAAACGTTTGCCTCACATTTCCAAGAGACCACAACAACACAGCGATACGATAAAACCTCTTCAGGAACCAGCTGGTTTGCATGAAATTAGCTACCTTTGTATAAAGGAACTTCACCACTCATTTGAAAAATGGAAATGAGGGAAAAAAAGAAAGCCAACAACCCTCAGCTCACCGTGTTCTGAGTGATGTTTGCCCGAGACTATTCCACCTCTGAGAAAAGGAGCCACAGAGTTCCAGTTGGGCACCCGCCTTTTTGTGTCTTGTGCTTCTTGTATTGACTCTCACTGACAGTTCTCCAAATGACCCTCTCATCATCATGACCTCTTTATCAATGGCTCACCCATCAACGACCCTCTGGGCCACTATGTTCTCATGCATACACCCACAGCTTCTGTAGGACTCCATCTAACTGCCAATACGTGTACGTCCTATCTCTAAGACCCACCCCTTTTAGGTGACAAAGCCTACTACCATCCCTGCAGCATGTGACTTCCACTTTCTTCCCTGCTGGCCCTGACCTGAATCAGCTAATTAGAACCAGATTTTTCGAGTTAAGTCACAGACCAGGAGGAAATATGTGTAGAAAGGAAGCACACCCAGTGAAGAACTGTGGCTTCATATATACAAAGAACACTTCCAAGTCAACAATAAGGAAAAAAAAAAGATGAGGTTAAAATTCTTAACAGAGACCTCCCCAGGGCTTAGCACAGATTACATATATGACAAGTCAGCTTCATGGACATCTCAGCTCGTGTGAAATCACCTAGGAGATACACCTCTGACTGTGTCTTTACGGGTGTTTCCAGAGAGGTTCCAACGAAGCAGGAAGACACGCCATAGATGTGCGTGACGCCATTCTAAGGGCTTGGAGTTCTAAACCAAATAAAAAGCAGAAAGGAAAGCTGAGTACTAGCATTCATTTCTCTCTACGTCCTAACAGTGGGCACACTGATGAGCTGTCTCACAATCCTGCCGCCATGCCTTCCCCACCATGATGGGCTGTATCGCCTTTAAACCATGGGCTGAAACAAACCCTTCCACCTTTAATCTGCCTTTGTCAGGTATCTGTTGTATCAGCACTTGGATGGGGGGGGGGGGAGTAGCTACTATAAAACATTTGCATTGCAGAGGGAAAAATCAGCACTCACTCTCCGTAGAAAGTAGAACAACATGAGGCTCATTGGAAGGGTCAAAAGCTGGTAAGGCTGTGGAGCCCTGGGGACTTTCACCACTGCAGACTGGAGTGCAAAACACAAAATAGTATTGAATGTTATTCAGTTCCCCAAAGAGGCGGACCATCAGACCATGGGGCCGCAGACGTAGGACACAGGTTAACAGAAACGACTGAGTGAAAGAAGCCAGTCTGAAAGGGAAGATGCTGTAGGAGCCAGTCTAGATGCAGTTCTGGAAAAATCCAAATGATGGAGACAGTGAAGAGGTTAGTAGATGGGGGAAGGGGGTAGGTTTGGGGGGGATGGGCTTGGGGGGGAGGGGTGACTGGGCAGAGTAGGGGGGATTCTTTTTTAGGGCATAAACTGATGTGTGTGACGCTGTACTGGAGAGTCCACATATTTCATAGAACCCACTAAGGGCACAACACCAGAGTGAACCTGAATGTGAATTCTGGATGCTGGGGGATGATGCAGGAGCCTTGGTTCATCAGCTGTAGTGAGTGTCCTCTGGCAGGAGTATTGGTAACAGGACACTGTGCATAAGTAAGAGCTAGACCTTTTGCCTGGTTTGCTTGTGAATCTAAAAGTACTGTATAATCTAAGAACTCTGGGGCCACCAGACTTTCAGACTTGACTCTGTCACTTATTTACCTATGTGGCAATATCCAGGAGACCTACACTTCTGGCAACCTGTCTCACTTTGGGATGTAAACCAGAGAGTTTTGAATTCAGCAAGACAGGCAGTATGGTGGCATCTATGGCATCTAACTTTCATGAAAGCTGTATTGGATCTGATCCTTCCAGGGGTGCTGGGCTTACCTTGGACCCACGAAGGAACTGGGAGGCAGAAACCAGATCCAACATGGCTTTCATGAAGGAGGATGGCCAGACCCCACCACTGCCACCACACTCCCCACTAAAACTGTCCCTTTCATTTCACACTGCCCCCTACTCCAGCTCCTCCTCCGAATGGCTGCCTTTCCTGGAACAGTCCTGGAATGTTAGCCCCACCCCCCCACACGGAGTCAAACTTTTTCATTTAACTCTCAGAGCAAGCAAGAGGGATTATTACCCTTATATTACAGACAGGAAAACCAGCTCAGAGAGGCTCAGTGCCATGCCTGCTATGTAACAGACATAAAACAGCAGGCTCCTGAAACCCAGGTGGATCAAACGTCAAATATTAAACAGTTTATGATGGCGTGCGCCTATAAAGCAAATATTGGGGAGGGAGAGCAGGAAGATCAAAAGTTCAAGGTCAACCGGAGTTGCACAGCAAATTTGGAGTCAGCATGGGATACCAAAGACCCTGCTTCAAAGAATGGGCATTAGTGTATAGTGTACAGAAGTGCCCACAGCGGGCTGGTGAGATGGTCAGTGGTTAAGAGCACTGACTGCTCTTCTGAAGGTCCTGAGTTCAAACGCCAGCAACTACAATGTGGCTCACAACCATCTGTAATGAGATATGACACCCTCTTCTGAAGTGTCTGAAGACAGTGACAGTGTACTTACATATAATAAATAAATAAATCTTAAAACAGAGAAGTGCCCACAGCATTGCCTTTCCCCTCCTCCTCCTCCTCTTCCTGGACCTATCATGAGTTCTATACGTGGATGGTTTTATGTATGCAGACCTTAGAGAGGTCAGGCTCTCAGTCTTGCTCAAGTTCTGACTTGGGCGTCAACAGTCATCTACTTATTTAATAAATATCTTGATCACTTTCCTGTTGCTCTGACAGAATACATGAAGCTGGATAATTTATAAAGAAAGGGGATTTGTTTTGGCTCACAGTTCTGTTGGGGGTCCAAGACTGGGCCGCCACATCTGCAGAAGGCCGCGGGCTGCTTCAGCACGGGTGAGAAATGTAAGGGAAGAGGTGTCCCAGAAGAGAGGAAATGGGTATGTCTGTTTTACAGCTTCTCACTGTGGAGATAATGATCCAGTCCCCTGAGGGTGGGAACTTTCTCCAACAACGTCACCTGGGGCCCTTGCACCTCCCATCAGGTCCTGAATGACAACAGCTTGAAGGAGTCTCAAGAGCTCAGCAGAAGTTTGGGTTGTATCAACTCTATTGGAACCAGTGCAGTGAGAAGTCTGAGCATCTGTCCTGATCCTGAGCCACACTAAGTAAGGGGCCTTCTCTCCCTGTCTCCCCACTGACCTGCTTCCTGCCAGCCACTGCTGTTTGGAAGGCACTGTCTGCCTCTCCTATCCCCTGTGGTCCTTCCCTACTGTAATATGAATAACGTTTGTGAAATGGGACTTCCCCATTGTGGCCGGCATTTCTCCATTAGGTGGGCACATGCCCACACTCTTTCAGATCCCAAAGGAGACATGGACAGCTTGCCAATAGCCAGCAGGGTGGGTGTCTATACCTCACAGGCTCCAAGAAGGTAGATTCAGAAGCTCATCTGGTTGGGGTCTGAGATAGATCATTTTCATTTTCATCCTTGACAGGAACTGAGAAGTGCCCAGGAGACAGGCGAGGCACGTGCATCACTGCGATGTGTCTTCAAGGTAGCTTCCATTGGGTTAATTGAGGATGGCCAGTTAATTGGATTGCCTGAATGTGGGCATGTCATCCTATGGGATTCTAGGGAGGAATTCCATCCTATGGAGGGATTCTAGACATGACAGATGGGGAAGGAGGAGGGGACAGCTGAGGGCTGGCAGTCAGTTGCCTTTCTCCGCTCTGTGGCCGGCCATGCTGTGAGCTGTTTCTTCCTAGCATTCTCTCCTGCGATATGCAGGACTCTCTGAAACCGTGAGCTGAGGTGAATCCTCCCTCCATTTCTTTTGCTGTAATGATGTAAGAGAAACTAATAAAGAATCCAAGCCTTCCCCCTCCTCCCTGGCCCCTACGTGCCCGCAGTGAGACGTCTGGATCCATTAGAAGCCTTGCCCATCTCCCACTCCAGTATTAGAGAAGGGAAAAAGAGGGAGAAGGTCTCCCCAGTCATGGTGATACAGGCATGCAGGGACGACTTCTCCCTGACACAGTAGCCAGTGTCAGAGCCTGCAGAGCACAGGGTTGGGACTTCTGTGGAACAAACCACCCTGAACCCTAGTCAGGATGACAGGAAACCAAGGATAACCTCTAGGATCTTCTGCAGTCCATTCCTCAGCCCTGCCAGGGACATGGGGACACGGGGACACTGCTTAGTAGATGGCTTCTTAGGGCCAGAAGCCTCTGCCTGGTACCCAGGGCTTTCAATCCTCCAGAGCTAGGATGGCAGCCATTTCTGCTGATCTCCTTGTGTCAGTGCTGGGACAGAGCAGGGCCTGGGCTTGGGAGCTAAGGATTGTCAGCAGGGCCAGGCTGGGAAGCTAGGACAAGACTGTCACTCTCTTGGCCCATGGTGATATTTGAAGTCTTAATTTTCCTAGGTCAAGAGTTTAACCTCTCATCTGTCCACATTGGGCTGCTGCGGTTGAGGCTGTCAGCCCTGAGCCCCAGGCCTCAGGAGCTCCTGTGGAGGGGGAGGGAGCTGATGCTGACCCGTTCATAGTCTGTCCTGAGAGCCAGCAATACATATATTGGCAGGTCACCACGTGGGTCATTTGGGGGCCCCTCCTCAAGGCAGAGTCACCCAGACCCAGCACTCAGGGTGTAAGGTACAACCCTTCCTGTTGCTAGGGTGTCTGGTGGAGGTGCATAGCTGTGCTTTCTAGAGAATGGCAAGCACATAGTGGGCATTTGGGACTTGACAGGTATCTCAAGGACTTCTCTGCCAGGTTTATAGGGGCGGGGCTCAGGAACTCAGCATGACCAGGCCTATCTGCTTTATCTCCTGCATCATACCCAACTCTTTTTTTCTCTTTACCCTACAAAGGAAAGGGTCTTTTTTTCCTTTTTTTCTATAGAGACAGTCACTGTTTGGTAGACCTAAATCCTGCAGTTATCCAGGTGCAAGGTCCCCGTGGTTTTAGCTAACCCCTTCCCCCCATCTTCCTGGTCTCTGAGAACTGTGAATCCACCTCTATTGTTCTTTCAATTTGTTTTCTATGGTGATGACCACATGGCCCTCTCTTTCTATTCCATGCTCTGTGGCTCCCCATTGCCTACCGAGCACTGCCCAGGTATCTCAGCCTCTCTTCAAAGCGTCTATAAAAAGGCTTTAATTTCCTTTTATTTTATCCCCTGCCCTGGCTTTATAACCCCAACATTCACTCCATGAGTCCCCGGGCCAAAACTCTGTTCTTGGTGTTTCCCCGCACTAGGCTTCTCCTTCCTCACTTCCTGTCCAGGCAGGCTATAGAGTCAGCTTCCATACCTGCTCCCCATGAGTTTGTTGAGCCAAGCAAGTCAGCCAGGTATTCCCTCCCCTTGGGCACACCTGGAGGGATTTGTGTGCATCATGCCACCCGCTGAATTTTAAGAGCATTCAATATTTGTGGGCGGAGCTATCAACCAGATACTTGGAGCCCGAGGGCCCTGCATTCATTTCCTGTTTCCCCGGAGCTGGCTTCTTAATATTCCACCTCCTGAGAGTAAGTAATCACAAATGAGGAAATTCTTCTGTGTGCAGTTAACAAAGCTGAGAGGTGACCTCCCAAGAGTCCCGCTTCCTGTAACCCTGCCCACTGCAATTCTGCCACTTGGATGTCAAGGGTTCTAGACACAGTCCGGAGTTCAAAGCACATGAAGGGCAGTAGTTACACAATTCCATTCAGGGCCTCTGTCCTCTGTCCTCTGGAAAGGCCAACGGACACCTGGGAATTAAAACCTGAGAGCTCAATTCTCCCACGCTGTCAGTGCCCAGGCTTGTCCACCTCTGGGGAAACGGTCAGGACATGTGTGCCCATGTGATGAGCACTCATGAATGTGGGCATGTGAGGGATGCTAGGACTTGTCCCTGGTCTCCAGGCCTTGAGAAAGAGACGAGCTGCTTTGAATGAAATGAGAAGAAAATGATCTGCTTGATTTGATGTCGTTCCAGGCCTTGGGTCCCAGGGATGCAAATGTTCACACCCCTGCACACGTGTGGCCCAGTGAGCAAGCACAGCCTCACTTAGGAAGCCAGGTGTACCCAACAAGTATCCAATGATGCCAATGTGCTGGTATAGATGTACAAGGGTGAACAGTGTATGCAGGGCACAGAGCAGGGAGAAGCCAGGAGGCAGAACCTTTCTCAGAACAGATGCTGAGGAGGTGTGGGGTGTGAGGAGGTGCGGGGTGTGAGGAGGTTCGGGTGTGAGGAGGTGCAGGGTGTGAGGAGGTGCGGGGTGTGAGAAGGTTCAGGGCGTGAAGAGGTTCGGGGTGTGAGGAGGTGTGGGGTGTGAGGAGGTGTGGGGTATGAGGAGGTGTGGGGTATGAGGAGGTACAGGGTGTGAGGAGGTGTGGGGTGTGAGGAGGTTTGGGTATGAGGAGGTGCAGGGTGTGAGGAGGTGTGGGAGACAGGAGCCTAGAGCCGGCTTGGCTGGCTGGTGGGAAGCAGGGCCTCTGTCTGCCAGGCTCAGGACCAATTCTGATGTTATCTGGTGTGGTCTGCTTCATGCTGCTTTTAAAAAGCATTTGGGTGATGGAACATAGCTGCCACAGTGAAGTTTCACTGTGATTGGCTACATAGTTACAGCTAGAAGCATTCATATCCTGATCCTAAGAGACAGTGAATGGACCATTCATGACATATATAATAATATATATCACTAAAAAGGTTAAGGTAATGATTTTTCAAAAAATGTTTTAGATTTATTTTATTATCTTGTGTGTATCAGTGTTTTTCCTGCAGGTTTTCTATGCCTGCACATGTACCTGGGATCTAAGGAGGATACGAGCTTCCATGTGGGGCCTGGGAATCAAACTTGGGTCCTTTGCAACACGTGGTCTCAACCAGTGAGCCAGCTCTCCAGCCCCAAGGTAAGGAATCTGGGATGGGAAGATTGTTCCAGGTTATTTAGATTTCCCCTGTCCTCGAAGATGTTCTTCTGAAAGGGAGGCAGAGAGAAAAACCACATGCAGGAGAGAAGGTGTCAAAGCAGAGACTGGAGTGTGTGGCCACAAACCAAGGAATGCCAGCTGTCACTGAGACTGGCAAAGACTGGACTCGGGTCTAGGAGCGAGCTCAGTTGGTAAAACTCTTGCCTTGTAAGTGCAAGTTCTCAAGTCTGGACCCCAGAATCCATGTAAAAAGCTGGGCACAGGCTGGGCGGTGGTGGCGCAGTGGTGGTGCGGTGGTGGCGCATGCCTTTAATCCCATTACTTGGGAGGCAGAGGCAGGTGGATTTCTGAGTTCGAGGCCAGCCTGGTCTACAGAGTGAGTTCCA
>NW_022196911.1:46463238-46470594 GCF_008632895.1 Mastomys coucha | reverse complement strand
AAAAAAAAAAAAAAAAAAAAGAAAAAAAAGAGAGAATGCTTGCCCCATGTCTGACCTGAGTTGGATCTCCAGCACACATATGTGGGAAAGAGAGAGAACTGACTCCTGCAAGTTGTTCTCTGACCTTTACAGAGGCATCATGGCACAGGCCTACTGCCAACACACACATACACACACACACACACACACACACACACACACACACACTGTAATAAAATGCTTTTAAAAAACTGGGCAAGGTGAAGTGTGCCTATAGTGAGAGGTAGAGTCAAGTGGATCGCTGGAGCTCCCAGGCTGGCAAGCCAGCTCTGTGTGGTGAAGTTCCAGGCTGCTGCGAGGCCTTCTCTTAAATAAAATGGGGATGATGCCAGAAGAACATGTCCTTCATGCATACACAAGTACACGAATGCATCTATATACATACATACACTACACACACATATACAGGTAGACAAAGAGAGGGAGAGAGAAAGAGAGAGGGAGAGGGAGAGAGAGAGAGATAGGTAGAGGGAGAGGGGGAGGGAGAGTAGGAGAAGGGAGAGGGGAAGAGGAGAAGGGGGGAGGTTCTCCCAGGAAAATGTACAAAGAACCAGCCCCATGGACATCTTAATTTATCCTTATGAACCTCATTTTTTTTTTGTCTCCAGAACTTTAAGAGAATAATTATGTGATGCTTAAAGCCACTAGCTGTGATCACTCTGGTGACAGGAACTAACCCAGACCCCACTGAGCTGGCACACACCCTCAACTACAGTTACCTTTGAGAACTACGTCAAAATTGAGCGTGCTCACTTCATCCTAGCACACCAAACATGGAACAAGGAGAAAAGTCTTTTAGGGAAGACTTCCTACAGATAAAACTTGGTAGTTGATGAGAAACCCATGAGAAAGATTGGACATATGAGAGACTGGGCTGGGATGTAGCTCAGAGGGAGAGGGCTCACCTAATATATACAAGGCCTAGGGTTCCATCCCCAGCAACATATGCATATGTGCGCACACACATTCACACACATACATGTATGCACACATGCACAGTTTATTGTAAGAGGGATAATGAACTGTCCAGTAAAGAAAGCCTTGGGATGAGACCTGGAAGGGCCTGAGGCCTTCCTGTGGAGTCTGTCCCACCCTCCTGGTATAAGCATTCACTCACTTAGACGCTCCCACACCCCATCATTTGGTGTTCCTATCAAGGCTTCCTTACCAGGCCTGGTGTATTCAATCACTGTAGGGGGAGACTGAACTCAACCCCCAGGCCCTTCTCCTTAGAAGTGGGGCTGAAAGTCTGGACCCTCTAATCCTTCTATTCTGCCTTGGCTCCTCTAGAGCCAGTCTCATCCTGAACCTAAGGGGCCTGAGGCACCAGATGTCTCATTAGCATACAAAAGGCACTTTCACCACTCTGAAGAATTCCAGCATTTCAGAAGTGGGGTGCCAGGAACCCACAGAGACTAAATATTTGTTTGCTTTTTTTATGACTCTTGTCATTATGCCTTTGTATGGGAGGACCTGTGCCCTCACTTAAACTGAGTTTCTGGTCCCCGGTACCTCACATGGTGACCATATATGGAGACAGTTGTTTAAAGAGCAGATTAGGTTAAAGCGAAGCCACCGGGGTGGCCATAATCCAATATAACTGATGTCTTTAGAAGAAAAGAAGATTAGAGCCCAGATCCACTCAGAGGGACAGTTGTAGAAAGACAAATGAGGGAAGCCTGTCACCTACTAGCCAAGGAGAGACCTCAGGAGAGGTCTCATCTCTGACCTGTAGTCTCCTGCACTGGGAGAGAACTAATCTCATTTCCTCCCTACACCCCCATCCCCAAACTGTAGATCTTTGTCCCAGCAGCCTAGAAAAAAAATGAATATTCAACCTTACAGTACTGCCAGAGGGGGTACCACATCACCTACCTACAAACCAGTCAGGGCCTAGAGAGGCTCGGTGGGCTTCCGGTGTTACACAGAGATGCTCAAAGCCACAAGGCATGGGAGCAATGGCCCTGCTCCTTCCTGCTGGACTCATCTGCAGCTTCCCAGGCCTCCACTCTTCAGGACAGATGCTGGGCCACAGGTGACTCTCCCAGGTCAGTTCCATGGGGCGGGGGAACAGGATATAATGTTCAGCCACTTGGTGACTGTGATTGGCGGAAGACCCATCGTTCATGTCCGAATGCTTCCTCTTGGTTCATATAGTGAGGCTGGTTGAATATCACAGGCACAGAGGCTGCTGAGCCTCTGCCTGGGGCAAATGTCATTTTGGAGCAATTCTTTGGATGCTTTCTCAGCTTTTCCTGGACCACCAGCCCCTAGACCTGGCCTAGACCCTGGGCAACTTAGGGAGGAAGGAAGATGTTGCTCAGGGTGCTGGGATCCACCTGAAATGAATTTTCCCTCTAGACGTAGGCACATCATCCATGTCTCCACTTCATTATTGAGGAAGCTGAAGCCTGGAGTGGGTATGACGTTCTCAGGGCCCCAGAGTTGGAAGATAACAGAAGTGGGGTTCAGACCTATGTCTCTTTTCAAGGTTCTGACCCTCCCAGAAAAGCAACGAACTGCTTGTTTGTCCCTGCACTCACAAAGAACCTTTCCCAAGGGTTCCCAGCACTGACCCCAGTCTGTCCCTGTATCCACAGTGTGGCTCTCCCAGGGTCTCTACCTCTGACCCCAGCCCAGCCCCACACTCACAGTGAGACTCTCCTAGGGCCGCCAGAGTTGACTCCAGGCAGTCCCTGTGTCCCTGGTATGGCTCTCTCAAGGCACCCCAGTGCTGACCCTGGCTGCTGGCTGACCTGGATTTTTCCCAGGAGTCTCTGTCACAAGGGAGGGAGGAAGGAAGGGGGTCGACCCCAATCCAGCAGCAACTCTAGCACTTGAACCAGCTCCGGATGCAGTCGCTGCTGCCCAGCAGGGAGAACAATGATCTTTCCCTCCACCCCTGGCTCCTGGAGCCTTGCCTCTCTCTGGGGAAATTACTTTGGGGCCACATGAAATCCCTGTGACAGCCAGTAATGAAACTTTTCTGTTTTTGGAGCCAGATCCTGGAGGCCTGGAAGCCAGTGTTGCAGTTTTTCTTCCTGTCGTTTCATCACCAGATAGAAAGAGCGGTCCTGCCATGCTGCTCACTCCCTCTCAGCTCAGCCCCACCCCCACCTTCAACAAGTCCCCCAGACTGTCATTTGCACACAAGGAGCCTGTCAAATAAGAGTGCTGTCTGTGGGGGTTTGAAGCAATATTCAAATGTGTGTGGGTCTGCCTAGGAGTCTTGGTATTGTGACCTGGGTGTGCAATCTATGGCTGAGCCCATAGAAAGGCAGTATTCTTCCCGGGGAACAGTTTTGTCACGTTCACTCATCACTTGTCATGTTATCTCAGCTCTCTAAGACTTCACTGTCCTCATCTGTAAAATGGGATGATAGTAGGACCCAGTTTCCCTGGCAGTTCTAGAATTTCCGATAAGACAAGTGTAGGGGAGGGAGGTATTCTGGTTTCAAGGTGTTCAGATGAGGAGAGTCACATCTCATAGCCAGGTCCTGTTTCTTCTTAGATTTTGGATCTGGCCCTGAGGGAGGCAGCACAGGCTAGCCCTGCCTCTGAGCAATGTATCTACCATGCACTGACCTAAGACAGCTCACTGGGGCTGTCTTATAAACAGAGCCAGTGTGCCTAGCATTACAGAGACGCTAGCAGGCCGGTGGGATTTCTCAGAGCAGGTGACGGTGTAACTGGAACACAGGCTGTACTGCAGCTCATCCAGGCTGAGTAGGCATGGAAGGGAAATCAGTATTCATGAAGAAGTGTTTGGGGTTGGGAAGGCAGCTCAGTGGGTACAGTGTTCGCTGAGCATGCACAAACTCCTGGGGTGGGGGTGGGGACTTTCAATCCCCACCACTGCGCAAACTGGATGTGGTGGTGCACACCTAGAATCCCAACGCTCAGGAGATGGAGGCAGGAGGATCAGAAGTTCACAGTGTAATAGTGGGTTTGAGGCCAGCTTGGACTTTGTGAGATCCCATCTTCAAAACAGGCGAGTGGGGTTGGGAGTGTGTACAATAAGTAGCCAGCAAAGGTGTGACAGCAATCACTAGGAGAGTGGAGGATCTGGGTGAGGTAAAGCTGCCGAGACTCATGAACGTCATCCTAGGAGAGAGAGTCTACGTCCCCAGCTTAGCTGTCTCCGTGTTTTGCCGTGAGATGCTCCCTACATGGTGGAGGATGTGGTGGGGAAACAGAAAATGGAGTGAGTGGGGAAAGGTGGAAACCCTTGAGAGTCTGTGGTCCTTCATGAGGATTGCAGTGTCTGGTATACTGCTGGCAGAGGCAACAGGTCAGGAAGGGCACAAGGAGCAAATGTGGAGGGTTGGAGAGCGGGGAGAGAATGCACAGCAATAAGAATGGCCAGAATGCCAGCTATAGAGCACACAGACACACCTTATCCAGATGGCAATCAAGCATTCACCAGGGCTGGCTCTAAAGGCTCCCGGAGGATGGGCAAGCTGCAGCTCTCCAAAGATGAACTCCATTCATCTTGCACCCCTGCCTAGGCCACCAAAGTAATAGGTAACCTGTACGAGGCACTTACCGTGCGAGGGAACTATGCCAGGCTCTGGCAGGCCCAAACTCACCTAATCTTGGGAACAGGTCATTGAAGACATCCTTATTTTGCAAAAGAAGGCACCAATAGCATAGAGTCTCTGGGCTGATCCACAGCAGCAGAGAGTGGAGCCAGTGGTGGCCCGATCCACACATTCCAAAGCCCATTTTCAGAGATTGCTCCTCTTACTTTCTGTGCCTCCCACCCCCAAATATCTCAGGTTACCACATGGCACAGTGGGGACTTGAACTTGGGAATGTCTGTCTTAGGTCCCTGCCCTCTACCTCAGTGATCTTTTATATCCAAATTCTGCTGGAGGCAGCAGTGGATGTGGTGCCCTGATAGGTCGTCGATGTCCCTTGGTGACTATGTGTGTCTGTTAGCTCTAGGACCCCACACCAACCTCCAGATCAAACCCCAAAGGTGTCCAAGTCCCCTCTATTAGATGGTATGGGGCATTTGCATAGAATCTAGGCGCATTTCCATTAGAGGTAACACATCTCTAGAAGACTCCGATACCTAATGCTATGTAAGTCTTATGCAAATAGCTTTGAACTGCATTGTGAAGGGAACACTGACAAGAAAAAACATCATCACATGCTCAATACAAGACAAAATAAAAAAAAAATCCCAGCTAGGCTTGCAATATAGCTCAGTGGTCAAGCACTTGAGGCATATGCTTAAACTCTAGCACACACACCTCTACCTACAGAAAGAATAAAGAAAATTCTCAGCCAACTTATCTTGGCCTCCTGGAAGAGAACCAGGGGCCACAGGCATGCAGAGACAAGGTTCCACTGGGTCACCTGCCCTTATCCTGAGACTTTCTGCTATGGTCCAAACCAGAGAATTAAGGGATTAAGTGGGGGAAAGGGACATTATTTAGGGAACTGAGGCTGCCTGGGTGCTTGGCCACAGTCCCACTTCAAAATTCCGCACAGAGCACAGCCTGGGTGTCCTCCTTAAGTTACTGCTGTGAGGGTTGAGAGATACTGGAGTTTCATGAGCAGGAATGTGTAAATGCTGAACACCTGGAGGGAGAAGCAGGGCTGAGCCGTTGTTCTGTTTATTTAATTTACTATCTGGAATGATCTGGCTCGGCGAACTGCGCGTAGATGAGTTTTCCAGTGTAAGCTGGGGTCCTGGTGGAACGAGCCATTATCCCGGTACGAACGGCACCATCATATGTATCTGATCTGTGTTTATGTGTACATGTGCTTCAGAGACCACAGAGGAGGCAACCTACAACTAATAGACTGGTTCCTCACCCGCAAATATCTTTGAATTCCTTCTGTATCCATATTTGTAAATATTTGATGTAAGCCAGATGGATTTCTAGGCCACGTGAAGAAAGTCTGGGTTTATTTATTTATTTATTTTTCTTTAACAACATGGACGATAAAATGCTTTGGAAAAGCGATCTGTGCATTTGAAAAGGGGGAAAGAAAAGCTAAAAGATGTCTGGTTTTACTTCTGGAATATCCAGAGGATGCAACCTGGTGGTAGGAAAGCTACATTGGGGAGCATTTCTCAGAACAGTGTGACTTTGGGGGCGCTCCGAGTGTTGCCACTAGGGGAGACTTCACTACTGCTAGTCATGTGTCCCCTGATGGTGATTAGACCCAAAGTTTTGGGTGACACTGAGGCACATGGGGAGTCAGTCTGTAAAGCTCTCTGGGTGTCCCCCAGTCTGTACCCTAGCTTAAGAACTTATAACTCCCTGCCCAGACATCTGAAAAACCTGAGAATGTTCTGCCTGCCAGTGGGAAAGCACGGAGTTTGTCAGGTGACTCAAATGTGCAACCAGGGCTTGGGAGCCCCATGGTCTTGAGAATGGTCCCAAGGGAAGCGAATGCTGAGGAGCTGTTATTGACAGATGATGGGGACATCTCCCCTGCACCAGCTCATATACCAGATATAAGTCTTACACTTAGTAACCTCCATGTTGTCTCTTTCACACCTTCTCAGTGACACTGTGGCTTTAGGTGGTGATTCCTCTAGGACACACCATGTGCATCTTTAGATAATGTCACCTCTCCAGCCACCCATGACCACTGCTCTCTCACAGGTCCTATGCTAATTAAGTTTACATCCTGACTCAGTTTCCTTCCCTCACCCCCACATCCACTCCTCCTGCATTTCTCTGCCAATCTTCTCCTATAGTCCTATTGCTCAAACCCCTCAGCAGGTATGGGGACAAGGGATTCTGACAAGCCACTGGTAGGAACTGTACTATAGTATTACTGCTCTCCGAGCAGCCAGGGAATACTTTCAGAGTAAAACATATTTACCACATACTGTAACAACTGCACCCTCCGGACCTCCAATGCGAATGCATGCCCACGTGAGGAGGCTCGTGTGCTAAGGCTCATACAGCATTATTGACAACAGTCCTAACCGGGCACCAACCCAAGTGTGTGTGTAAACTGTGGTACAGCTCATCAGAGGAACTGCCACTCAGTGCCGTGTCACGGGCAAACCTCAGAAACATGATGCTGGCTGAGAGGATTCAGACACACAAGACAGGTTTGGGTGTCTTTGTCTATGAAGTCTCTGGAAGAGGCCGATCTATGGAAAGCAGATTGCGAGCTGTCTGGGCTTGGGAGGGAAGATTGAGAATTGGCTGGGAATGAGCCTGAGGGAACTTCTGGGGATTAATGAGGATTTTCTAAAACTGGATTGTGGTCACAGAATCATACATATTTACTAAAAATCATAGAAAACTATATGGTATATGAATTATACTCAAGCAAAGTTCT
>NW_022196911.1:46461038-46463228 GCF_008632895.1 Mastomys coucha | reverse complement strand
TGGCCTGCCACATAAGCACGAAGATGTAAGTTTAGCTCCTCAGAGCTAGGCTCAGTAGGTTTGCCTGTAATCCTAGTGCTGTCAGGAGGTAAGGGGAGCAGGCAGCTCTTGAGAGCTCATTGGCCAGCCAGCGGGTCTGGAGCAATGGATTCCAGGCTCTTGGAGAGACCTTGTGTGATGCTTTGTATATGCTTGGCTCAGGGAGTGGCACCGTTAGAAAGTGTGGCCCTGTTGAACTAGTATGTCACTGTGGGTGTGGGCTTTAAGATCCTCATCCTAGCTGCCTAGAAGCCAGAAGATGTAGAACTCTCAGCTCCTCCTGCACCATGCCTGCCTGGATGCTGCTGAAAGAGTTAAATTTGAGACTTGTGCTGGCTAATGAAAAAATTGCAGGTTTGAAAAAAACACAGTGGACCAAGGCCAAGCATGTCCAAATAAGCCTGGGCAGAAGCAAGCAGGCTGTTAGACATCCCAAGAACTAGCAGGTCAAAAAGACAAACTATAAAGATAAAAAAAAAAAATATGCAAGGACATGTCTGGGCAGACACTGAGTAGTGGGCCATCTGGTCCTCTTAGATATGGTTTAAGGTCAGATGCTCTGTTGACTCAGATTAACACCAACCTTAGGAATTTTCCACTCTGTTCTGCACATAATATAGTTGAAATTTGAACTAGCCAATCATGTATAGCCACACTGATTCCTTTGTTCCTCCAGACCTTTTTCCTATATAAATCCCTAACCCCTGAGCCTCGTGGTTGATTCCTCTATCTCTTGCATGAGATATGTGTCGATCCGGAGCGCTCCGATATTAAACTGCCTCATATGTTTACATCAAGATGGTCTCTCATGATTCCTTGGGTGCATGTCCTCCCGAGATTTGAATGGGGGTCTCCCCATGGGGGTCTTTCACTGCCATGTTTCTGCCTTGATGATAATGGACTAAACCTTTGAACCTGTAAGTCAGCCCCAATTAAATGGGGTCCTTGTAAGAGTTGCCTTGGTCATGGTGTCTGTTTACAGCACTAAAACCCTAACTATGGCACCCTGCTTCTCAAAATAAGGTGTAAGTGACTGACAAAGACTCCTGATGTCAACCTAAGCTCAGTGCCCAGAACCGTGGTGGAAAGGGAAAAGCCATTCCCAAGAGTTGTCCTCTAACTTCTGCATGTGCATCAAGACAGATCCATGTCCTGCCCCTTCCTAAAACGGTTTTTTAAAATGCAAGAAAATTACTTAAAAAGAAAAAGAGGGTCTGCATGCATGAACCCCTGTCTGCAGCCCGACCGTTACTCCTGGATGCCTTGTATGTCCTCCTCTCATCACAGATAGGCAGTTTGCACAGTCACTTGCTGGCTGCCCCTCCAGTCAGACTGGCAGCAGACCCAGCAGGGAGTACAACTCAATACACAAATGCATTTTTAGCGTTAAGACACACATCATAAATTCATAGTGTAATAGTAACTGCAATCTAAAGACTCAGATGCACCTGTGACATCTTATAGGGTCCACTGTACTGTGAGAATGTGGGGCCTTTGTTTGAAAACTGTTAGGAGTTTTCAGATGTAACAGCCAAGCATCAGGCCACATGCAGGGCTCTCTGGTGTCAGGGGACACAAGGCACCTGATCTTGAAGCCATCTTGACCCCAAACTATAAAGAGAGAGACCTGGCCACAGAGGAAGCAGATGTTAGACTTTAAAGGTACTATCATTTCACAGGAGCCCCTTCATTCTTTATGTTATAAGAAAAGGGGTTCAGAATTTTGGGAAGAGGACTCAGTGGTTCACTGTGTCTTTCTGTACAAACATGAGAAGCTGACACACACAGGGGAAAGCAGAGAGAGGCAGATCTCAGGCACTTACTGGCCAGCGAGGATAGCCAATTTTAGAATCTAGACTGAGTGAGAGACCCTGTCTCAAAGAAATAAAGTGGACACACACATATATACACATGCACACACACACACACACAATGCACACATACAAATACTAATGCTTAATGCTTTTGAAACCAAGCCAAGCAAGGTGGTGCATGCCTGTAATCTAATCACTCAGGAGACAGAAGTGAGAGGATTATGCATTATGTAGAGGGTCAGCTCTACATAGTGAGATTCTGTAGAAGATGAGGAAGGAGAAGAAGAAGAAGAAGAAGAAGAAGAAGAAGAAGAAGAAGAAGAAGAAGAAGAAGAAG
>NW_022196911.1:46456357-46460650 GCF_008632895.1 Mastomys coucha | reverse complement strand
AGAAGAAGAAGAAGTAATAGTAGTAGTAGTAGTAGTGGTGGTGGTGGTGGTAGTAACTAATAAACAGTAAATAAATCAGACAGTAGACAGTGTCTACCAAGGCTTGATGGGTTTAGCATTCAGCTGGCATGGCCCTTCGGCTAAATTAGATTACAAGTCTATACCACCTCAAGCTGACTCTGGTGTGGTACCTAACAGTGTCCCCTAATTACTGAAAACACAGTACTGGGGCTTCACAAAAGAATTGAGTCCTCAGGGCACGTCCTCAGAAGTGCGCTGGTTTCTATCAACTCATACCTCAGTTTCCCTACCCAGCACCTCCCCAGTGAGAGAAGAGACTGCACTCTGTCCCTTCCTTTGTCTCATGAATACTGGGATGTGAGCTTCCTTAGGAGAAGGAAGAGAAAGGAGAGATGGCTGGTGCCTAAACCACCTCACAAGGTTCGATTTGCAGCCGATGCTTCAAAGAAAGCAGCCCTGGACTTTATTCAAATGAGTTTCATGAATCGAGATGATAAGATTTTTTTAAGATATTTTTTTCTGCTTCGACATTGATTGATGATTGATTGACTGTGGGTGGGTGGGTTACAGGATGACCTGTGGGAGTCAGTTATTTCCTTCCACCATGTGGGTCCCAGGGATCAAACTCAGGTCATGGGCTCAGCCAGTGCCTTTACCTTCTGTGACACCTAGCTGACCCAGAAAGGGAAAAAAAATATTTTTAAAGACTTAAGATGCCAGTATTACTGACCAGGAGCTTCTTTGGAGACCAGCTCTCTCTGAGCATATCAGTCCCCGGGGCAGAGACTTCCTGACTCTAACATCCTAGGCCTCACAGAGAGCTGAGGGTTGGGACCCACCACCCAAGCAGCGTCACCAGCCAGCTTCCTGCTGACTTGGGGAGTCACAGAGCTCGTGAGGAACCCTCCAGATTGTCTCTGTTTTAAAGCAGCCGAATCCATTCTTTAAATAACTAGCAAGCAGTCTATAAAAGAACCAGAGTAGTAAACAGCTCTGCCAATTGTCCCTTGGGACAACAGCTGGAGGGGCCAACCTGTCTTCTTTCCCTGCTTCACCCCTGCTGGGGAACGGATTGACACTCTGGGTGCTCAGTGGAGTGGGTTTGAGAACCTCAAGAATCTCAGGGCTCATAAGAGGTTGTGAGCCACCACACAGTGGCCTCCTGCAAGCTCCTGTGCCAGGCCTCCAATATGGCCTTTTATTTGCTGGAGTTGAAGGGCCCTGAACAATTTGAGCAGCTTGCACATCTGTGTGGTCCCTCACCCCCACCCTGCCTCGCTCAGTCCTGTCTGCTCTGCTGTATCCACTCAGGCTTGTGTGGCCCCAAGTCTTCAATTGGCTGAGGCTGGTACACACGAGTTCTCCCCCTGACCCACCTACAGCGTGTCCCTGAAGCCCATTAGCACCACAGAGGCAGCGCCCATAACACTTACCATGTGCTATGTTGGTGCAGGGCAACAAACGGCACCGCAGTCAAGGCGAGCTGAGTTGTGTTACCAGCGTCCTCTGCCAAACCAGATCCAATAGTTCCTGCCTTGGAAAGTGGTTCAAGACTGCCACACACACAAATGCCCTGCAGCCTCCAGACACTTCTGTGCAGATTCTGGCCAGAGGCTTAAAATTTAGAGCAATAAAGTTCCTTCCCCCCCCCCCTTCTCATGTTGCTCTCTGCACAATTCGGTGAACTGAAAACTCACAGAGGTCAAGACACTTGCCACATAAACCTGAGTTTGATATCTGGGGCCCACATGGTGTGTGTGTGGGGGAATAGAAACCACAGATTGGCTCCTGACCTCCACATGTGTGCTGCAGCATCCACAAATAAGCAAACAAGCAAGCAAAGTAATCAACTGTAAGGGCCAAGAAGTATTGAGTTGTGTTGAGATCTTCATACACATACCATATGAAGATGTTAGACATGCTGTTTCTAAAGAGTTTTCTCTGTATACAGTTTGTCTCTTCCCTCTACTTAGAACAAATTTTAGATTAAATTCAAATTGTTTTCATGGGTCGTATCTAAAAAAATCTACCCAACCAAGCATCCTCAAAATCATGAGTTATTCCCCCCGAGATAGTGATTCTTAACCTTCCTCATGTGGTGACCCTTAATACAGTTCCTCATGGTGTGGTGACCCCCAACCATAAAATTATTTTCATTGCTACCTCATAACTATAATTTTGCTACTGTTATGTACTATAATATAAACATCTGTGTTTTCCAATGACCTTAGGTGACCCCTGTGGAAGGGTCAATCATCCACAAAGGGGTAAAGACCTGCAGGTTGAGAACCAGTTCCTTAAGAACTTTATTTTGGGACTGGCAATATGGCTAAGTGGGTAAGAGCCCTGACTGCTCTTCAGAAGGTCCTGAGTTCAAATCCCAGCAACCACATGGTGGCTCACAACCACCCAGAATGAGATCTGGTGCATCTGAAGTCAGCTACAGTGTACTTATGTATAATAATAAATAAATCTTAAAAAAAAAAAGAACTTTATTTTGTGCATGTGTGCATGTCTGTGTACATGTGTGCATGTGTGTACCTCATCATATATGTTGAAGCTAAAAGATAGCATCAGGTGTCTGTCCTCCTTCCATTACCTGCTACCCATTCATTCGAGGCAGGGTCTCTCTGCAAACCCAGGGCTCCTGTTTCTGGTGTGATGTGATGGCCATTTTGGTTGTCAACTCGACTACATCTGGAATCAGCAAAACCTCAAGCAGTGGGGCACATCTGTAAGATGCTTGCCTTGACTGGAAGTGGTAAGAGCCACCTCAAATCACAGAAAAGGACACAGAAGAAGGTCGCTCCCTGTTTTGTCTGCTACCATCCGTACACCATTGGCTGGTCCACCTACTCTGTTCCTGGGGCATTCATCCCTGGAATGTGGGACAGCTTCTTTAGGATTCCAACACAGACTGAAGACCAGCCTCTCTCCAGGACTTCCCCGGGACTCCAGCACTAGATTGGGACTTCCAACACCCAGTCTCGACAACTGAACAACTACTGGATGCCACTCACGCTGATTTTGAGCACACCATTGTGTGTGTTTTTCCCAGGTAGCACCATGAAGTGGGATCTCACCCACTTTACAGTGAGAAAATCGACAGATAGGGAAAACTAGAGATTTGCTCTTACCCGAGTGCACTTCTGGTTTATGCTGCCCAGCAGCTCCCACCCTGAACAACACCACACTCACAGGTGGCACACCGTGGGTAGCTAATAACCACCTTCCAAAGCACAGGAGGATGTTGCTTCTGCGCTCAAACCATTAGCAAAGAACTGCTTCTTTCCAGCTGGCCCCCAGTCTAATGGATGCCATCCTCAGGCCTCACCCAGGAAGTTGAGGATCCAGAGTGACTTACTACAATCTACTCTCTAGACAGGAACATAGAGGAGGTAAATTCTCTGTTGTCCCAGTTCAAGGATAAAGAAACTGATCAGAGCTGTTGCCAATCATTTCTGCTCTGTGGCTCAGGGTCCATTCTTAAGGGAAGTGTGTGTGTGTGTGTGTGTGTGTGTGTGTGCGCACGCGTGTGCGTGTGTATGCATTAATATACAGGTACATATATGCATATATGATTACATTAATTCAATCTAAGTGTAACAAAATTAACCCCCAAATTTCATAATATGTACACACACATGCACACGCACACACAGACACATACACACACACATACACACACACACTTAAAATATTTAGAACACAAACAGTGCAGTGGGTTATCTTATTCGGTATTCTTAAAATGTGCAAAAAGATTTTGCATAAATGGAGAAAATGAAAAACAGCCTAAAATTTCAACCAGCAATTCTGTGAAAAGAATGTTCACTATTCTCAAGCGATATTCACACAGCATAAAAACACTATGTGAACAAATACTTTTATTCAATCTAAAAAGGAATAAAGAAAGCCAGCAAGAGGGCTCAGTGGGTAAGGGGGCTTGATGAGCAAGTCCAAAGATCAGAGTTTTATTCCCTAGGACCCACAAAAAAGTAGACTAAGAAAATCAACTCCACATCTGCACCATGGCATATATCTTCCCCTTTCCCTCATGACACACACACACACACACTAATAAATAAATACATAAAAGGAAGAAAAAAGAGAAGAAAGAATTAAAAGTTATATATATCTAAGTAAAAAACTCAACTCCAATTCAGGCCATTATTACCAAGATTACAGGTGATTTTAAAGTTCTTTTGAAATTTCTAAATTTTATCATATGTATACCTGTTTTCCCAATAAGAGGGTTTTTTTACAAAAAAAAAA
>NW_022196911.1:46446107-46456301 GCF_008632895.1 Mastomys coucha | reverse complement strand
AAACCCATGATTTTCTCCTTTTTAAAACAAGAAAAACCATGAAATTGACATTCATTTTTATTTATTTCCTTTGCTGTAGGCCCTTGGACAGTAGGCAGGTGTTCTACCAGTGAACTTCATTCTGGGACCTAAACTGGCATCTGAAAGCATCCAGGACAGCATCACCAACTGACATAAAACATGCGAACCCAATTCCCAAAGAAAGAGCTGGCAGCGCTGAGAAAGTGACACACACACAAATGTAGTTGGATGGTAATTATGGAGGTGAAAGTCACAAGTCAAAGGCACTGTAACCAATTTCTATTGTCTGTAAATTGCCTGGTTGTTACAGTTTGAATGTGAACTGTGCTCTACCACACACGTGTTCAAACACTTGGTCTCCAGCTAGGGGAAGTCTTTGGGGGAGGTTCTGGAATCATCCGGTAAGTAGAAGCTTACTAGAGGAGGTAGGTTGCCATTTGGGGCGGGGCTTACGTGGTATAGGGCAGAGCTTATAAGTAACAGCCCAGCCCCAATTCTGCCCCCCCCCTTTGTTTCCATGGTGGTAGTTCTCTTTCCTTATTGCTTTTCAAGTTTTCTTGCTTTTTAAAGAGTTTTAAAATTATGTGAATGTGTGTGTGTGTGTGTGTGTGTGTGTGTGAGACCGCACACGCACACATATGTATGTGAGTGCTCATGCCAACAGGAGCCAGAAGGTGTCCAATCCCCTGGAACTGGAGTGACAGGCAGTTGTGTGAGCTGCCTGAGGAACTCTGGTCCTCTGTAAGAGCAGGAAGTGCTCTGAACTGCTGGGCATCTCTCCTGGCCCCATTGCCAGCTCTCGGAGGCTAGCACTGACGCTCTGGCCACAATCTAAATTGCTCCTGTTGTCTTGCTCTCTCTCCTGGGGCAGACTGTGTGCCCTGTCAGCCTGAGACAAATTCATACTTCCTTTCCTTAGGTTGCTTATTGTCAGGTATTTATGTGGTCACAGCAATGATAAAGGAACACACTAGTCTAAGGTATTTTTGTGTCAACAGCCTGGTGGACTGACGTGGTGAAGAGATGGCAGGCTCTAGGGAAGCTAACCCAACCTGCCGCCATCCCTGTTTTCCCACAGGTCCTCCTCTTGGAGGTGGTCTTGGGAAGAGGGAGACCCAGGTCAGCCTGGATCCTCCCGTTTCCTGGTAGCAGCCTGCTGCCCACCTTCTGGCCAGCACTCTAACGTGCAGCTTAAGAACCAGGCTGTTTTATGTACTCAGATGTGAAGAGTACTATTTTCCCTTTCTTGGAATGGAGGCATTAACAATGATGCTCATTAAAGTCAACTCAGACAGCATAATTAAAGGCAGAGCTGGCTTGGCCTAAACACAGCCTTCCAACCAAACACGCTGCCCGGTCCCTTCCTCCCTACCTTTTCTCTTGATATTTTCCCTAATTAGACAAGCGGCCCGAGAGACAGAGGAGACTTTGTTTTCTGGTCTTCATCAGTGTCTAAAAAGATTACACACACGGACGGCATCCCTTCCACATCCCTGGTACAGGAGAAAGATGGCCACACTGTGAATCACCAGGGAATGAGACGAAGCTTCTCTGGCTGGACCTACACGATGTGTGCTTCCGCCTACCTCAGTCTAGTCACCAGCTAACACTTGCGGGAACATACTGGGTTACTGGCATGGAAGATCAAGCCCTAACTCTTGTCCGTAGTATCTGACATCCCCTCAGCAAATACCAGATCTCTGATTCAAGGTTAGCTCACTGTCATCATGTCTACTTGCCAGGACAAGGAAGCCCCCTTTCTTATGATTTCTCCAAACCAAACAACCGCCATCTTGGGGAGTTCAGCTGGGCCCGCTTGTAAAATATTATCCCAGCTGGAACTGTGGACTGCTTCTTCAGCCATTCCAAACAACCTGTCACACGCAATTTTGCTTGAATTACACATGGCCTTGGTGTGGGGCTAGACTATATACTCTGGAGAAGACTAGGGAGGGGCTCCATCTATGCAGCTATAGGAAAGCTCTCCTCCCTGATGAGTGGACTTTCCAATGTGGCCTTGTTGGGGCAGAGTCACCCATGTCCCTGTAAGTAACCCTTCACCTATGCTCTGTAAGGAAGCCCAGGGAACTCACTGAGTGAACTGTAGTGGACCCATGCACCAGTGTGTCACGGGGACCTTAGGGTAGGTGTTGTCTACGGCTCCCTCTAGGAAAAAGTTTTAGCAACAGTGTGATAGAACCTCCTGACAGAAAACAACGTAAGAGAGAAAGGTTTCTTCTGGCTTCAGGTTCTGAAGGGATGGAGCCTATATGGCAACAGGCAGGGAAGGAATGGGGTTAGAGCAGGAAGCTGGCTGATCACACTGCGTCTACACACAGGACAGGAAGTGGGGAGAGAGAGAGAGAGCGAGAGAGAGAGAGAGAGAGAGAGAGAGAGAGAGAGAGAGAGAGCAAGAGAGAGAGAGAGGAAGGAAGCTGGTTGCATCCACACATAGGACAGGAAGGGGGAAGAGAGGGGGGCAGGGAGAGGCAGAGAGACAGAGAGAGGCAGAGATAAGAGAGACAGACAGAGACAGAAAGAGATAAAGAGAGACAGAGACAGACAGAGGCAGAGAGAGATGGGAGAACAGGAAAGAAGGCCGGGCCATAAGCCCCCCAAGCCTGCCCCCAGTGGTGTACTTCCTCCAGTAAGGCTCACCTCTGTAGTGTTCCGTAACCTTCCAAACTGCCCCACTCTCTGGAGACCAAGTGTTCAGTACACCAGCCCATGGGGACTTTTCTCATTCAAACTACCACACCCTCACACAGCCAGTTCCCAGAACAGATAAGGTGGCCCAGATAGCATAGTCACACACCCTTCTGTCCCTTCAGTGAAATAAGACAATGCCACAGCCCTGACAACCTCCTGAATATCATATAATGGGGGTGTGGGGGGGTCACAGGCTGGATCAGTTGGGGTCACCTGGTGATAGACGAGAAGTATCATGAGTCACTGACAGCTGGACACAGTCTGTGAATTGTGCCCTCCCTCAGGAGACTTCATTGTCATGTAGACCTCATGGAGTAGCTCCCACAGAGGGAGACAGTGAGGGCCAATCATTCAATGCTGACCCCGATGCTATCCAGGGATATGGTAAACACCACATGCATGAGGCTGCTGCCAGCCTACCCCATTGCAAGCTTTATAGAGGGTAGAAGAAGTAAAGGTTTAAAAGTACAGTAATATATATGCCCATTCCCTGTTATCATATCATCATCCCAGTCATGATGTACCCATGGCTACCACATTGCTAGGTCATTAATATTTCTCTTTTTCTTTGTACTGCTAGACAAACAGTGTACCACTAGCCCCAGGACCTTTTTTTGTCAGTTCCAGTATTACTATTTGGGGTGTCTACCAACATACATGTGCTTGGTCCTTGGCAGGAACTACATGATGGGATATACAACTACTGTGAATAGGGCTCCAACTATCCCTGGAGTTAATTTTGCCCTTCTTCTGTAATAAGAAAATCCAGCAGAGCTTACATTCCCCATATTTCCTTGCAGTTAGGAATGGGTATGTAGCTGTTTTCTGACCATCGGGCATCCATAGAAATGATACACACAGTTCCCCAGGGACTCTCTTAAAATGAAGTGTGCTTCCCTACCTGCATCCTCTTTCTTGCTTCCTAAGGACTGAGTGAAGCCATGAGTAGAATGTCAGGGACTGGGTCACTGCAGGATGTCACACGTTGAGATCCATGCTACTAACACAGCAAGGAACCAGGGTCCCCCAAACCCCTTGGCTGTTAGATTCATGCCTGTCCACTTACCCTAGAGGACAATGCATTGCTATGTTGTTTAACTTCCTGTTCTGTCCCAGTAGCGTAACCCGTCTCCTAGAATAACAGAACAGCTTCAGTTTATACAGAAATACAGTTGTAGTCACCATTGTTGATATATGGGGAATAGGCCGGGCGGTGGTGGTGCACACCTTTAATCCTAGCACTTGGGAGGCAGAGGCAGGCAGATTTCTTAGTTTGAGGCCAGCCTAGTCTACAGAGTGAGTTCCAGGACAGCCAGGGCTATACAGAGAAACCCTGTCTTGAAAAACCAAAAAAAAAAAAAAAGATATATGGGGAACGGAAAGCACTGGGTCAATGTGTGCTACTGACATGTGTACATCCATGTCAAGGCCCCTAATACTCAAGGGAACTGGCAGATCCTTTTCTGGGTCAGACTCCTGGGAACTGGCAAATCCTTCTCTGGGTCAGTCTCAGGGAGTTGGCAAAGCCTTTGTCTGGTTTGTGTGTGAATGCTGACAGAATGTAGGGAAAGCAAGAACCCACCGTTTTCCTCCTCCGTGTTCCCAGCCTAAGTCTGCTCTCCTCCTCCTGAGACTAGCCAACTCCTTCTCCCTGAACAATACACATTTAATGCGTTAAGGTTCTGGGTTGTTGCGCCATCAGTCATAGGTGCTGCTGCAGCACCTGATCCCAGCTTCTCTGTCTATGTGTCTGCTGACTCTTCATTCCCAAACCACACAAGTCAGGTTTCTGGAACTAAGCCATGCTGGATGAGGTGCAGTGGGGGTTGCACTGTGAAGGAGTAATGCTTTCTCCATAGATCGCCCACAGCAATGGCTGTGGAACGCAGTCTCCCAGGAAAACAGCGGCACATCCATTGGATGAGCTGTGACTACTGAAGACTCCACCAGTCAGACTTGTGGACTGTTGATATTAACTCAGAGGTGGAAGGAGGGTCAATGGATCTTTACTGGAGATTCCAGTCATGTCTCCTAACCATTCGTATGCAGTTCCACCCAGATTGCACTCGGCTGTGGGGGTCTCAGGGGGTGCTAGAGTATATAGGCTGGGCAGGGGGAGTTAACTGAGAGGGGCTCCATCTAATGCAGCCATCGTTCATGCTAGATGAAGGCTTTCTGCCCATGCTCATGCTGGTAACCCCTCACCATGCTCTGTAAGCCCTTGGTTCCTGATTGTGCCTTTGTTTGTCTTTGGGATCTCATTGGGGAGGGGTAGATGGTGCTTACATCTCCTTGCTCCATTAGCTAGTTACTATTTGTCCTATTTTTTGTTGTTGTTGTCGGTTTTTTTTTTTGAGACAGGGTTTCTCTGTATAGCCCTGGCTGTCCTGGAACTTACTTTGTAGACCAGGCTGGCCTCGAACTCAGAAATCTGCCTGCCTCTGCCTCTCAAGTGCTGGGATTAAAGGCCTGGCCTATTTGTCCTATTTTATATTGTTATTTTTAAAAAGACCTATTTATTTATTATATGTAAGTACACTGTAGCTGTTTTTAGACACACTAGAAGAAAGTGTCAGATTTCATTACAGGCGGTTGTGAGCCGCCATGTAGTTGCTGGGATTTGAACTCAGGACCTCTGGAAGAGCAGTCGGTGCTCTTACCTGCTGAGCCATCTCTCTAGCCACAAAATATTCTTTTTTTTTTTCTTTTTTGTTTTTCTGTTTTGCTTTTGTTTTTGTTTTTGTTTTTTTGTTGTTTTTGTTTTTGTTTTTTGTTTTGTTTTGTTTTGTTTTTGTTTTTGTTTTTTTGAGACAGGGTTTCTCTGTGTAGCCCTGGCCGTCCTGGAACTCACTCTGTAGACCAGGCTGGCCTCAAACTCAGAAATCTGCCTGCCTCTGCCTCCCAAGTGCTGGGATTAAAGGCATGTGCCACCACTGCCCTGCCTATTTGTCCTATTTTAAAGATGGGGAAACTGAGGCTGGAAGAGAAGAGTAACCCTGACTTGGAAAGTCAGGACTGGAACCTGTAGCTGACAGCTCTGTTAGCCCCGTGCTAGGTTCTTACTTCAAGGCCAATACTTTCTCTTTCTATCCCTAAACTATTTCTGAGGACCTGCTATTTGTAAGTTAATTCTGAGCAAAAACAGTGTCAGGGAGTAGACAGCCCTATTTCATTAAAACTGAATCCTGTTTAAGTTCAATTTTCAACTTTTATTAAACCAATTTTGCTTTCACAGCAAACTTTTCTATTAAAAATGAGGGAAAGGGGAAAAATTAAATTGGTTGACCAAATATTTACATTTTCAGAGTCTGTATTTCTTTAAAGATCCTTTCTAAAGGAGGAACATAAAATTATTTAGTCTGTATTTCTTTTAAGGTCCTTTCTAAAGGAGGAACATAAAATTATTTAATCCCATTTCTCTCTCTCCCTCCCTCTCTTCTCCTGTTTTCCTTGAACCAGCCACCTTTCTTCCTCCACCTCTCAAATACTGGGATTAAAGGAGTACAACCCCACCCCAGGCTAGTTTATTTGTATGTTTGTGATGCTGGGGCTTGAATCCAGGGCATGTCAGGCAAGCATTCTACTAGTGAGCTACATCCTCAGCATCCCAATTTTCTTGTCAATCAGTAACATTCTTACCTATGCTCTTTTCTTTTTAACCACACAAAACCTCAAATCTTTATATGTAGTTGTTCACTTAGAAATCCTCATGGGCCCAAGATATGCCTCTCTGGCTAAGAGCACTGGCTACTCATACAGAGGGCCTGAGGTCAGTTCACAGCAACCACATGGTGGCTCACAACTATCTATAACTTCAACTCCTGGGGGAACCTGACCTTGCCTGGCCTCTGCGCATACCTATATGTAGATACATGTATAAATAAATAAGAAGACAAGTCTTTAAAAAGAAGAAATGCCCAGAGAATCAGAAGCAACAGCAGGATTCAGTACTGTCGTGAAATAATAAATCAGTATAATGAGAAGGAATGGAGCCCTACTGTTCACAACAGCACGGATGGAACTGGAGTTCATTATGTTAAGTGAAACAAACCAGACCCAGAAGGACAAGTACTGCATGATCTCACGCATGTGAGATCGTAAGGCAGTTGGTCTCAAGAAAGCAAACACTAGAACACTGCTGGCCAGGGGCTTGGAGAGCAGAGGGAAGGGAAGCGTGTGGGAAAAGGTCTGTCAGTGAGTGCTGAGTTACCTGTAGGTAGAATAAACAGGTTCTGATGTCCAGCTGCACGTGGAGCAACTATAAATAATTTGAGTGTACATAGTCTTCCAAAAGAGCTAAAATGTAGGGGTTAGGGAGTTAAATCAGGGTAAGAGGGCTTACTGTGCAAGCATGAGCCCCAGTTTGAATCCTAAGCACCCAAATACAAAGAAGGGTGTGATTGTGCACGTATGTAACCCCGGTTCTGTGGGGGAGTGGAGACAGGAGAATTGCTGGGGCTTGCTGGCTGCCAGTCTAGCTCTAAGTCCAGTGAGAGACTCACTCTCAAGAGAAAAACACAGACAGGGATAGAGTGGGACAACTGATCTATTCCTCTGCTTTCTGCATATCCGTATACACACAGGTGTAACCACGTACGCACACACATGTGTGCACACACTAATATTTAAGAAATTAAAAAGAAAGGGTTAGGTTTTCACCAGAAAGAAAAGATGGACACCCATGGAACTGACACACACTGTCTGAGCACAACACAGCACATCTGAGCACCAGCATCATGTGGTACCGCCCAACTGTGAAGCTTTCATGTGTCAATTAAAAATGTTACTACAAAATTAACATATATGCTGATGGCCTGCTCGTGTAAAAGCAGTAGCCAGTTACAAGATACAACACAAGGCAAGATCCTGTTTCGTTTTGTTCCAGTTACTCAAAATATAACACACACAACAGTTTGGGAAAGAGAAAAGTATATTAAATATCTACACAAAGAAAAGGCTGGAGGCATCTAAGCCGTACCAGGGAGACTAGAGTGAACCCAGGCACAGTGTACCCACGGACAGGAAAACACTCTCACAAAGAGGTTAATTCTTCCTACATTAACTAAATGTTAACACAGAACATACGGCATGTAGCAGAAGGCTGGACCAAATCCTACTGATTTCCCATATTTATACCCATGTCAGGTTAAAAAAGTAATTGCAAATTCTAAAAGAAGAGTCTGGACAAGGCTCAGTGGCAAAGAACACTCACTGTTCTTACACAGAACCTGAGTTTGGATCTAGCACCCACACGGAGTGGCTCACAACAACCTATAACTATAACTCAAGGGGATTGGACACCCTATTCTGACCTTCTCGGGCACCTGCATGCATTGGTGTTCTCATGCACAGAGACTTACACACACGCACAAAAATAGATAACAACGTAAATCTTTAAGACAAACAAAACATTGTAAAAGCAGAGTTATGGAGATGATTAGAGGACCAGAGTTTGGATCCACAGAACCCATGTAAATGTCAGGTAGGTGTGCCAGCCTGACTGTAATTCAAGGTTCAGAAGGCAGAGAGAGACAGGATCTTCCTGAATAATCTGACCAGGAGACTGACCATATACCAGGGAGCTCCGGGTTTGACAGAGCCTCTGCCTCAGTGGTGGAAGATGATTTCTGACAGGGATCTTGTGATGTACATGGATATGACTGGTCAGTTGGCATTTGGTTGTTGATAAACTGACTATTATGAAGGTTGTACCGTCTCATGATCCTAGTTTCCCACGTTCTGGCCTCAGTGTGTCTCCGGGTGCTCAACTATGGCTTGTGTCTGAACCACAAGTTTCCCACAAAAGCTTCCTTCCTTCCTTCTTTCCTTCCTTCCTTCCTTCCTTCCTTCCTTCCTTTCTTCCTTCCTCCCTCCCTTTGCAACACCCATAAGAGCCATGACTGAGCAACAATTGCTAGTGTTTTGTTTCGTTTCATGCCTCCTCCCCCCTGCAATGTCTTAGGGAAGTAAGATCTGTCTGTAAAATGAGCTGAATGCATTTCTCCTCTGTGTGCCCTTAGGCCTTTCCCATTTGCTGTGGTGTCTTCAGGGATGCAGAAAGCTTTCATTTCTATTATTCCACATCACCAGCCTTTCCTCTCGTCCATTCTAGCTAGCTTGTCTTACTGTTTGTTATACGGTCTCATCTTTACTGTTCGGTCTTCTTTACTTTACAGGGTCGGTCCTCGACCCTGATGGAATTTGTCCTGGGGGAAGTAGGAGCTGTGAATCTTGCATTATCTCAGGTGGCCTCCAGAGCTGCAGTGGCGGTTGCTGGATATTCTAATAAGCTACATTAGCAATTGTCTCCTGTGCCGGGATGCAGAGTTCTGACTACCTCGGGACATTTTATTTGGGTTCGTTCAATCAGTCAGTTCACATGGAATGTGACCATTTTAATTGCCCAGACTTTATAATGTAGTTTCATGTCTGGTAAGGGCTCATCCTTCCTGATTACTTCTCTCAGACTTTAATTAAAAAAAAAAAGTGTGGTGTTCATGTGGTGTGTGCGTGTGTGTGTGTGTGTGTGTGTGTGTGTGTATGTTTGTGTGTGTGTTTGTATTTGCAGGGGTACAGAGATCAGAAGAGAGTATTAGATCCTCTGGAGTTGAAGTTATTTATGTTTTGTGAGCCATCATGTGGGTGCTGGGAATCAAATTCAGATCTAAAGGAGCAACAAGTGCCTTTAACCACTGAGCCATCTCTTTGTCCCTTTTTCCTATGATTTACAATATGCCTTAACCACCCCCCCTACATATATGTATATGTTTTCCCCTATATATACTTACTTATGTTAAAATGTATAAGTCTAGTACAGTGCAGGATTCAAATAGTCAGAAAACATAACAATACATGGTAATAAATCTATTTAAAGCTTAGTAATTGTTTGCTTCTGGAACCTTTCATTTGATGTTTGGACAGAGGTGGACAGGTTATCCCAAATCCCCTTCTTTGGTCTCATGCTCTTTTTTTTTTTTTTTTTTTTTTTTTTTTTTTTTAGTTTTTCGAGACAGGGTTTCTGGGTTTCTCTGTGCAGCCCTGGCTGTCCTGGAACTCACTCTGTAGACCATGCTGGCCTCCAATTCAGAAATCTGCCTGCCTCTGCCTCCCAAGTGCTGGGATTAAAGGTGTGCACCCCACCCCCCGGCTTGGTCCCACTCTCTAAGCATAGCGTCTTCCTTCTTTTCCATGGCAACCTAGAGAGGCTAAGATTGCTGGCGAATCTACTCCATTTTCTATTGCTATAATAAAATAGTTGAGACTAGATAATTATTTTAAATGTTCATTTAGTTCATAGTTCTAGAGACACAAGAGCAGGACACTGGCTTCTGCTCAGCTCTGGCGAAGACCATAAGGGGGAGAGGTTGCTTATATAGATGAGATCTCATGGTGAGACAGGAAGATAGGACCAGATACCTTGGGCCAGGCTTGTCTTTTTTTTTTTTTTTTTTTTTTTTTTTTTTT
>NW_022196911.1:46439804-46446041 GCF_008632895.1 Mastomys coucha | reverse complement strand
TTTTATAACAACTCCATCTTAAGGGAGTTAACATGGTCCCATGAGAGATACATTAACCCCTTCTAAGGCTGACATACCCAATGACTCAGCCTCATCTGCATTAGTCAGCTTTCTGATGCTGTGACAAAATACTTAAGGGAGACCAACTGAGGTAGGAAAGGCTTTCTTTGGCCCATAGATTCATGGCTGTCCCCATGGTTGGCTGAATTGCTTTAGGAACCACTATGAGATAGAACTTCATGGTGTTAGATGGATGTAGAGTAGAGGGAGGAAACTGTTCATCTTAAGGGTGGCCAGGGCACAAAGAGAAAGCTCAGTCTTACAATAAAGTCTTTGTCTCCATGCCCAGTAAACTACCAATCCACTATGGGTTCATTGATTGGTGAGGTCAG
This sequence comes from Mastomys coucha, assembly GCF_008632895.1. NCBI lineage: Eukaryota > Metazoa > Chordata > Mammalia > Rodentia > Muridae > Mastomys > Mastomys coucha. The sequence goes on along the minus strand of NW_022196911.1, from coordinate 46,445,649 downwards.
ATCCCTCATGAGCCAGACACCTTTGAGGACCCTTTGCTGCAACGGAGGCTGGGCTTTCAACTCACGACCCCTCAGGAGACACCTGAGATCCAGACTCTAACAGCCTTCCACTTAACACTGCCCCTCTGAGTCCTCTTAGGGATGCCTTCGGCCTGTGTGCAGGCTTCAGCACCGGGATGGTTGTAGCCTTTCCTAGCTCTGCTGTGAGATCCAGAGCCATGGGAACCCCCCCTCCCCCCCACTCCACAGCTTCTCAGCAGCTTGCCTCTGCTTAGCATCTGAACGAAGCCCATCCCGAGAGCTGTCTCCACCATTGATCACCGGATGCTCTAACTTGACAAAATAATGTGCCTGCTTGTTTAGGAGAATAAACAGGCAAGGACAGCTAAAAGGCTTTTTCAAAAAAAAAGAAGAATAACAAGAAAGCGACTTGAATTGGGAAGGAGAGTTGCATAACAGCATGGCTGAGGCACATTGGCAAACATGATGGCTCTGAAGAGTGGTCCCAGGACCAATGGGTTTCGCACACACCATGGGAGCAAAACAGATTGTTTAGCAAATGGAGCTGGATGACTTGAGTATTTGGAAGACTTTCAAGTCAGGGCCTCTCCCTGGTCTTTATGCCATAATAAATTATAGAATTAACAAAAGGTTTCAGGACTGGGTATCTCAGTGGTCAAGTACTCCAGCAGGGCAAAGCTCTGGGTTTCATCGCTAACACACACACACACACACACACACACACACACACACACACACACACACACACGGTCATGCATATACACAAGCTAAATATAAAAATAAATGAAGCCTTTTATATTTTTCCCAAGCTTTTATAACTTCAACAAATGTGTATTGCTTTTGCAATTTTCTAAGGAAATAAACAATAAAAGTGGAAGAAATAATAAAAGTAGAAAAAAAATTTAAATAAAGCCTTACACCAAGTAGAAGCACATCCAGGAAAACCCTTAACAGCTATCAGATGGAGCTGGGTTTTCCAAGCACACACAACAGCAATGAGAGAAACAGATCAACAAATGGAATTAGTTTTTAAAATTCCAATATATGTCATAAAAACTGCAAGGCAAATAAAAAATGAAAAAATGTTTCAATAAATATAACAAAGAGCAGCCGTCCTTTTGACACCTGAAGCATTTCTCAGATAAGGCTGGATGTCTATATTCCCAGCTATGTGGAAGGCTGAGGCATGAGGATGGTCTCAGCTTATGACCTGGAACCAACCCTGGCAACTCGGCAAGACCCTGTGCTAGACTACTGAGAAAACACTACAGGCTGATGGGAAGGCCTCGGCTGCCACAACCTGATGACCGGAGTACAATCCCTGGAACACACACGGTGGGAGGAGAGAACTGACTCTTAAAAGTTGTCCTCTGACCTCCACACCAACATGGCGCCTCTTGCATATACAAAGTAAATACAATGTAATTTAAACACAAAACAAGACACTAAAAGTTCTGACTTTTTACTCTAAAGACAATTTTAAAATAGAAACCCCTCTGTCTAAGGACATGGCTGACAGTTGTGGGCTACAGCAATTACAGAGAGCATCCTTCCTGAGTTGGTTTGCAGCACTGAGCTGCCCTGCTTTTAATGATAATGATGATGATAATAATAATAATAATAATAATAATAATAATAATAACAACAACAACAACAGCAACAATAATAAAAACACTGATTGGAGTGTAGAGCTCTGGCCTTTCCATGAATGTAGATTGTTCTGGAGAAGGCACTGGGCACATGTTCCAGGCTGTTAACTGTCTCATTCCTCTTTTAACAGTCTGGCCACAATACTGATCAGAAATAAACATGCAAAGCACAGATGTCTGTAGCAGTGTTCTTCCTAATAACAAAGAGACTCCAAAGTTTCCAATGCAACCTTTATGGTGTCCAAAGATTGAGGACATCTATATCCAATAAGGGAACATCGTGACCCTATCACAAAGGTGCTCCTTAATGCCACACCCTCATCCTACAAACAAACAAACAAACAAACAAAAGCTCAAAAAGACAAGGGGGGAAAATTACAATCATTTGAATCCTTTTCAATAACCAGACTGTGAGAGGGAGTGTTGACATATTGTTTTGACACTGCCGTGGGACAAAGTGAATAAATTAGGTTGGTTTTGTTAGTGAGAGCCAGGGTTTTCAGCAAGGTCACTGACTGAGAGCCATGGCAGGCACTTAGGGGACACTTCAGTTTGAAAAGGAACAACAAACACTTTCTTGTTCTGTACTTGGACAGGCCTGTTGGTATCAAGCAGGCACTTAAGAGTACCCTCATTGCAGTCTCTTACATATTTCCTTTCTAACAATATATAAGACGAACTTGAGTCTATACCCCACAGTTTATGTGCTGGAAAGCAAATCCCCAGCATCTTCTGTCAGTGGTCTTCAGAGATGAGGTCTTTGGGAGATATTCTAGCTTAACTTCTGTTTTCATGGTGAAATTCTCTGACTAAAAGCGACTTCTGGAAGGAAAGGGGGTCACTTCAGCTTACAGTTCCAGGTTACAGTTTACCGTGGTGGGGAAGCCAAGGCAGGAACTTAAAAAGCTGGTCACATCACACCCGTAGTCAAGAGCAGAGAGAAATGAATGCACGCATGATCTCTGGCTCAAATTTCTCCATTCTCACACCTAGGGAATGATACCGCCCACAGGAGGCTGAGCCTTCCCACATCACTTAATTTAGTTAAAGATAGTTGCCTGCACACAGAAATGCCCACAGTCTAACACAGTGTAGACAGTCCCTCACTGATAGTCTTCTCCCAGGTGATTCTAGGTTAGATCAAACTGACAGGTAAAGCTAAACATCATGAGAGGTTGTTAAGGTTAGCTGAGATCACAAGGGAAGAGCTCTCTGGTGGCTTTAGTTAGTGGTTTTAGAAGAGGAGGAGGACAAGGAGGAGGAGGAGGAGGAAGAAAAGAGTGACAGGTGTTGGGGATTGCCCTGGTGCTGTTTGCATTTTGATGCTAATTCTGCTTCCTCAGAAGAGGCTACTCAGGACAATACTCAGGTGATTTAACGTGAACCTTCTCCCCATTTTAGCTAGTTAAATAAAGGCTAGAACCTGTGATTGGGCAGTGGAAGGGAAAAGTGGGGCTGGGGGTTTTAGAGAGGGGGCAGAGAGAAAATAGGAGAGGAGAGGAGGAGACGGAGGAGACAGAGGAGACAGAACAGAGGAAGATGGAGGAAGAGGAGGTGGAAGGAAGATGAAGCAGAACCATGTGGCCCAGAGAAGCTGCAAGTAGCAAGGGACCTCATATCTGAGGAATAGTGTAGAGTCGTGGTAAACCTGTTTTTTGTTTTTGTTTTTGTTTTTAAATCAGCTTCAGGCAGAAATTGGCACCACACCCCAGAACTTCACAGCCTCCTTAACAGTACAATAAACAAACCTCTATTCTTTGTAAATTACCTAGTCTCAGGTAATATGTTGTAGCAACAAAACTAGAGAAGCATGTTACTATGAAAGCAAAGAAACTATCAAACGTGACTGAAGTCCTGTGTAAAGGACTCAGACCACCATAAAGCTCCCGCTGGCTTAAGTAAGAGCTGACTAAGCATCACTAAGAATAACTGCAGTGAGTTGAAATATACCAGATAGGTTTAATCCCGTGAGGTTATAATGGCACCAAAGACAGTGCTCAGTGGTTGCCTTTGTGGGTCGCCTAAGAATAAACCCATTATTTTGACAACTGGTAGATAAAGAGGAAGGGCCTAAAGAACTCCCCCCCCCCACCCCCCCCCGGTGAGCAGATGGTTGCTGATGGGGACTCTCCTCTGTGCTACCCCAGCTTGCAAGGAAGAGCAGACACGACAGCCTCCTCATTTTACAGATTCCCATTAAAGTCACACGTAAGGCCATCATGATCACGCTGCTACCACAGAATAAATATGAAAGAAACATATTTATTCTGTGGCTGATGCCCCACCCCGCAAGAGTATTCTTACCCCTAACTTCCCCAGATCAAACCTGAATGTCACCAGGCATTTACATCTACCTACTAATTATGGGACCAACGGGGCCAGAAGAGTGTATTAAATAACACCACAGGAATGCAGCCATCAAGATCCAGATGGTGGGAAACTGAAGGGCAACTGACCAGGTTTCTTCAGTGAATAAATCACAGGGGGGACGGAGAGCAGGGCTTGTGGGTAATGCATGCGAGGCCATGGGTTCAATCCCCATCACAACATAAACCGCGTGTGGTAGCTCGCACCTGCCATCCCAGCAGGCAAGACACAGAAGGGTCAGTACTTCAAGATCACTCTTGGCTACATGGTGAACCTGAGGTTAGTCTGGGCTACATAAGACCCTGTCTGAAGAAGAGTAAAGGAAGAAAGGAAGAAAGGAAGGAAGGAAGGAAGAAAGGAAGGAAGGAAGAAAGAGGAAGAAGAGGAGAAGAATCATTATTAATTAGGTAAACTTGTATATCAACTTCATAGTTACTGGTTATTAGGTATTTGTCAACTTTTTAGATTTAATAAATGATATTTTAATAATTGAAAAATATACCCTTTATTTTTAATTATTTACACTGAAATATCCCACCCCCTGCAATATATCTGTAATTTATTTCCAAAAAAAGGTAGGAAATAAGTAACCAACAATATGTTCTTATTTTTATTTAATTTTATTTTTTTAAGATGTAAAATATGTTTGTTCACAATTTGCTAATGCCCAAATATTAGGTGGTTGGTATGTGAATGAGGTTCCTGTTCTTTGTTCTACTTTTTAATTTGTTTTTAAAATGTTTAGATATTTTTCCACAACAACAACAAAAAAAAAGGCTGAAAAAAATTTATACGAGATTCTCTCTACCTTCTTTAATGACACAAAGAAATATTTACAAAATGGCAAGAGTCGAAACCAAAACAAAATCCAATACCTACAGTGTTATCTGAGCCTTGGCCACTGTGAGGCCAGAAGCAGATACAACATCACGTTAATGACAACTGTGATCTTTTTATGGGGCTGTAACTGTGGTTTTTCTCTCCTTTATAGCTTCTGTCTTGAGCAGTGAGTGGGCCTTACTTTACCTTTCCAGAAATATATTTTTAGAAGCATTTAACTTGGATTTACCAGGACAAAGCCCAGGGGTTATATTCACGGTGTGTTTATTTCTGCTTTGGCCCGCTCTCTTCCAACAGTCTCCAGAATGGCTGTGAATCCAGAGAGTAGAGCTGTGCAGAAAATCCCCAGATTCAGTCATATAAACAGCACACAGTAGACCCCAAACAGAAGCACCTTTCTCAGGCCAAGCAATGAGCAGCCTGTAATTCTTTACCCTAAGGGGACAATAACCCGTTCGGGATAGGGGGGAACACCACAAAGCAAAAAACTTTGCACAGATCAGTGTAGTACCCACTCAGTCAGGAAAGGCTGGACTCAGCTGGTCCAGTGAGGACATCCAGACACTGGACAAGGTTAAAGGGTGGGCCTGTGGCCACAGTCACAGTGGACATAGAGTCTGTGCTAGGACACATCAAATCCATAATGAATTCTCTGTCACATGGAAAGGATAATCCTAACAACCCATCGGTCCCTGCTAGTATGCATAATTTGGGCTATCAGAAGGGGCTCTTCTTAACCACTCTGTGGTTCAGGGTGCTTGCTGCTCTTGCAGAGGACCTGAGTTCAGCTCCTAGCTCTCACATCAGGTGGCTCACAACTGATTGAGGCTCATAACTGCAGATCCAGGAGACACAATACCCCTTTCTGGCCTCTATGGGCACTGCAGTCACATGCACGTACCCACCCAGAGACACATAGTTTTTTGTTCTTTGATTTTTTTTTTTAAAAAGATCTTTTTTTTTTCTTT